>NW_009231538.1:72983-96491 GCF_000690835.1 Fulmarus glacialis
TTTTTTCATTTCTCCTTTCTTTTTTTTTTTTTTTTTTTTTGACCCTTCATTGAGCTTTTCCTCACATTCATTTCCTAATGCTCCTTATTTAAAGTCATTGTCTCATAGCAGGCTGTCTGCCTACCTATTAATAAAAACCTTCACCTTCTAAAAATACAGCGGGCAGCATTTCAGCCCAGGGTGAGGAAGCAGTTATGCACTAAAAAAAACAAAAAAAACAAACAAACAAAAAAAAAAACCAAAACAAAAAACCCACACAAAAAACCCCACACCACCAACCAAAAACAAGAAACTGAAAACTTAGCAGAATCATAGCTCTAATTTCTATTAATTGCTTGTAACGTATGTATATACAGAAAAATAAGTGCATGGCCTCATCACTACCTGTTATAACTGACCTTAACTCCATGCAGATCTAAAGAACCATGCTCTCCCTACAGCAGACAAAGGTCTGTCCCAAACATGACAGAGACACTGAGTCTCGTCTTGTGAGACAATAACATGCAACGTTAATTCAGAAAGGAGTCTGACAAAAATATGTAAGAGATCTTGAAGCAGGGAATTAATTGCTTTGTACTGGGTTTTGAAATCCTACAGCCTCAAATTGTTATAACCTCCTTCCATCTTTTATTAAATAACATCAGGCTTTCAGGACATAAGGTTTCCCCATGCCACTTGAATCTTTCTAAAAAGAAGTACACGACTTCAAGTGCAATACATCATCTGAGGAGAGGGGGATGTTCATTCATCCTTTCTCCCTTTCACCATGTGAAAATACAGGAAAGACAGGGAGCATCAACCCAGGAAGTTCCAGGCTCATCAGATTTGTGTGGATTTTTAAAATTCTCTCTACTGCCTTCCCCAAAAAGATTTGTTTTCCCCTCACCATCTGTGCAGTTCTGGCAGCAAGATTTCCTTAGCTCTTTCTGTGGCAGCTATCCCCTCCCAGAGCATGCATTTTACACTTGCACTGAGGGGAGGAGAGACGGTGCTTCTCCCATTGCTTGGTCGCTTGGTTCTGCTCCAAATCAAACAGTTTCCCCT
This sequence comes from Fulmarus glacialis, assembly GCF_000690835.1. Lineage (NCBI taxonomy): Eukaryota > Metazoa > Chordata > Aves > Procellariiformes > Procellariidae > Fulmarus > Fulmarus glacialis. Next base: position 74,028 of record NW_009231538.1, read on the forward strand.
ATTAGAAATCAGGTGAGCAGCCATTGTCTGAGCCTTTCTCTCCATTTCAAGGCAGAGCACTTATTTTTAATTTGTTTAGATACAATCAAACTAAGTCCTGAAATTACATGCCAGAATTTGCCTGCTTGCTTATTTTGCTGAACCATACCACTTGCAATCTTTTTTTACCCCCCTTTATTATTTAATATTCTGTAAGATAAACATTCTTTTGAGGAAGTACTATGAACATCACTTTGCTAACATAGATCCACAAAAGCCACCAGAGATAGCTATGTTCTGGCAAAGAAAAAAGGGCTCGTCTGTTTTTAAACATTCGCCCCCACATTCACCCTCCTCCGGCTCTCCAGCTCCGGAGTTCCCAGCCGGGATCCTGGCTGGACCGGTCTGCCTGCAGGCACGGAGCGCAGCTCTGCGGCGCGTGGCTCCAGGCACGTAGTACAAAGTGCAGCGCTGGAGCCTCGCCGCCACAACCATGCAGGAAGAGCAAGGGAGTTTTCAAAGTGCCACTGGTCTGATTTCAGGATATTTAAAGTTAAACCCATAGGTATTCACAATACTAGGCACACAGCTGCTTTTCCAGGGCAGCACCCATCTGCCAAATGATGATTAAACTGCACAATTCTAATTTTGTTTGCTCAATATTTCCCCATCACTACACAGACTTTAAAAAAAAAATACTGTGGGGAAAAATATTTTCATTCTAAAATTGATGTATTTACAGGCATTGAGGAAGCATGAAAAGGACACTGTAGGACCACTGAAGTCAGTAAGAGTCTTTCTCTTGACGTCAATGAGGTTTTGGATCAGGTTCTAATTTATTGGATAGATTATTTGTTGACAAGTCTTCATTCATCTTTAACAGGAACAGACCATGACACAAATAAGAATCCGGGCAGAGAAAATGTATTTGTATAAAAGCATTAGGCCAAATGTTCAGACCGAATAAATTGGATCAGCAGGGTGAAATGTGACACTTCCGCAGACAGAGACATATGGCTTTTCATATAGGAAGGACTGAAGAAAGGCCCACATGAAAAGATGTGATTTTAGCACTTCCTGTGACATCTACAGCACATAACGTTACGGCATGGGGGGAAAAAATAAAGGATGCTATCAGCACAAGCGTGGAGTAGCTCACCCATAGTTCTCACTGCGGTCAACGGTTTGACAGAACTTTTTCTTTTGCTATGCGGCTGCCAGTCCCAAGCAGCGGTACGTGCAGAGCCACCTGAAGCACAGCAATCAACAGGTTAACCTGCAGCAAGGTGGCTCTCAAAGACTGAAGACAATTTTATGCCCCTGTCTAGAAGGTTTTAGCAATCTTACTCTCTAGGAGTAAGATTTAACTCGTGGCTCAGTTGTCTGATTTTCAGTGGAATGACTCCTCCAGTCACCTGAAGACACTCAGATGTAAACAAAATGATAAAGGACAGCAGAATCCGATTCTTTGACAGCTCTGGAATAGTATGTCAGGTAATGTAACCTATCTCGGTGCAATGTGTATGAGCATGTGTGTGTAATACTGTTATATCTCTGTGAAAGTATGTAGGTGCCCGTAAACATAACTTTTTGAGATCTCAGGGCTGTAAATGGGAAATGGCTGCTTTGAAGTGAATGGAGTAACTCAAGTGCCAAATCTTTAGTCACTAGCAGCAAGCAGGTCACCTTTTTATCAGTCAGAACTCCTTCACTTTTATTACTAGTATTTGGTTAAGGGAAGAGATTCCTGAGTCAAAAGACCTGTGTAAAATAAGAGTTACATACACTAAGCATCCTGCTTTTCTTTTCTGCAAAGAACATAATGGGTAGCAACGTCATCAAAGAGTTAAGTCCCTTTTTTACAAAAACTGTCCCCTCCACACGTATTTTCAGTTTTCTACTTGGAGCTGCAGGTCATTTCGCTTCTTTCTCTCCATGGGACAGAGGCAAGCTCAGTATTTGAATCCTTGCACATTTCTTCCCACCCATGAAAGAGCAGAAGACTTTTCTGAAAATTAAGAAGAGAGGAGAAGGGCATATCAGTCAAACTCTGTCTTTCTCAACAAGTCTTGTTACCAATGGAAATTTGCTGGGAATGCAAGTTTACTGCTCATAGAATTGCTATGAGCACCAGGAAGTAACGAGCCTAGCCTTGCTCCAGACCCTTCTCACTAACTCCCTGGCATATGTCTTCCACTTAAATAGTTTTAGTTTTAGCTCAGCTGTCCGCTTGAGGACATTTAAAGAACAGTTAGAGTACACAGCAGACTTTTTCCTTTTTAAATAGAGAGGCATTAGGCAACTCTTTTTTTAAAACCAGAAGTAATTCATGCCATTCTTAGAAAAGGAAGTGATAAATTCTAATGTACACAGTAAACTTAAAAGTAAATCCAAGCAGAAGACAGGTATGACTTCTAAAATCAAAACCCAACAAGCAAGCCACTACGTTGGTTACTAAAGCCCAACATGCAATTTACTAGGTAGGACTTCTCAGCTGATGGCTAGACTTTCACCAGACTCTTCCCACTTGAAAATCAAGACAATGATGAATTGTATCAGAGTTTGTCTTCTCCAGGGAACATACACCAATAACTTACTGGGGTTAGTGCCAATGAGACTATGGATTTAGCCCTTATCCACACTGCTTCAAACTAAAATGAGTGACTAAAGATGGAGCAAATCAAAACCAGCTACACCGTGTTATTTACAGAATTAGCTGCCATCCTCCTGTAATAATCAACTGCGTTTCCAGTAGCTGCAAGTTCACAGGGACTGTTTCTTGTTTCCCACTCAATTCTAGTCTTTACAGTTACAGAGTCAGCTGAGTCTAAACACTGGTTGATGAAATCAAAGCATGCGGCTTGCAGGATATCAGTCATATCTGTACGTGATCTGTGGGAAGATAAAAATGACCCAACCACATATGCTTTGGTGTGTCAGCACCTATGTGAATTCTAATCTGCACAATTAGCACAGCTGAAGCCTTTCCACATCACAGCTGTTCACACCTGGGCAGTGTCTCCTCCCAGGCTGGTTTCAAGTACTCTCAAAGTTAGGTTGGAAACAGGACAGTGCTGGAGGCACTTGAATAGACTAGCCATGGCCACAACAGCATACCCCTAGTTAGGCGAAAAGGAAGATCCCCTCCAGCAGCTCCCCATGCCTTGACATAGAAGGGGCAGAGCTACACTTATCCTGCTCACCTGGCACGTGGCAATCCTTTTCATGTCCTCTCTTCAGTCACTGCTCACTGCAAGACAAGATTCACCTGGAAGGGAAGAGCTCATCTGCTCTAGTTTAGACATCTGAAAGGCAGCTGCCTCTGTAAGACATGAGTCTATTCCTATAGTGATTCATCTCATCCTGAAACAATGGCTTTGATATCCTGCGCACTAATTCCTCACCCACCTATCCACTCAGATCTAGATCTGTGTGTGCTCAGAGCACGCAAAGGCTCCTGCCGGGTACATGTGCTTGCCATCCCTCAGGTGGAACCAGGAAAAGGCTGGTGCTTGCCCGGGTCCTACCCCAGTGTGGGTCAAGATGTGGCTGAGGTGCTTCAGGACTTGGGAAATGCTTCCACATGAGACAGTATAGGCAGAGCCTGAGACAAAGGGAATAAGACATCCTCTAGTAATGCCTTCATCTCGCCAGTTAGGTAAGATGAGTGTGTGTGTATCAGCATATAGAAAAATCCAACACTACATTACCTTTGCAGTGATTCCCCAGAAAAATCGCAGAAGGAAAGCACAGTTGATATTTTTGTTCTTTTCCCTCCAGGAATTTCCTTATCATGAATCAGGAGCAGTGGGAGCAAATCCAATGGTGTTTTTTCTCATCATTAACATTTCACAATATGTCCCAGCATGAATTCATCTTGTTCAGTGTTAACTATAACACACTTCATATTAGCTAGAATTCGGGCAGCAACAACATCAGTTTTCTTTGTTGATAACTTTTCCCGACACAAGAGGACATTGGTCCAGACAGAGTATTTCAGCGCAACACTGGCACACTAATATTGTGTGCTTCATGGATACTATATCTATTAAGAAAAACTTAGTGTGCTTGGGTTGCTTTCTCTTCATATAGCACTTGGGCATGTGAGTCAGGTGCATACGCCTTCTGTGATTCAAAGAAGAAAAATCTGCATTAAGTTACATGTGTAATGGCCTCGCAAGGTACGTGACTAATAGACATGAAACCTGTTCAGATACGCTGCACAATGATTTTTTTTTTTCCTACAGCATGCTTTGCCCCACCTCACAATGGTTTATTCAAAATATCCATTAATTCAGAGGAAAGAATGGTGAGTGCAATGAAAACTGAAAAGCCTAAAATCCCTCTGGTGCTAATAAAGCCAAAGCACAAGGAAGCAAACCCTGGACTACCTATATGGCCAACCACCATCAGGGAGCTAAAAAAGTTTAAGTAAAAAGGGCTTGATCAATATGTCATAGGTTCCTCTTCACAAGTGTCCAACTGGACGTTTGCTTAACTTCACAGCTAAATAAGGATTGGACAGCAGCAGAATCTCAGATGCTCATTTCAAGAATCAGTTCATACTCAAGTCAATTCCCCCTAGCTCAAATCTCTACAAAGGGCACACCATGCTACACAGAAGACAGGAGGATTCCAGCAAAGCCTTTGACTCTTACCGCTCACAGATGAAAGCGTGGGGTGGAGGTGGGAGAGATAACCTGTCCTGCACTGTATTCATGTTTTTCTTTGTGAAAGGTGTGACATTATTGCTCGACCAGCACGATACACAGTAACACGGACACTAAAAGCAAGATTCTCATCCAGCAGCTTGAAAACAGTAGAACAATCGGGGGCCGATTTTATGAACAGAAGCTCACCAGCAAAACGCAGCAGCAAAAGCCTGAATTTGTAAGTAGTCAGGGCAGCAGATTTGGATGCTTTCTATTCCTAAGGAATATCCAAACATAAAGACAATAGCACAGACAAGTGCACATAATAAGAGCAACAGTGAGCTTTATTTTCTTCCAAGAGTAACTCCAAGCACTGCACAAGGCAAAGTGATGGTGTTTGGGCTACATGTTTTAATGCATGGGTACTGAACCACAAAATGATCTGATTTAATGGGGAATGAAATCAATACAAGCTTTTGCATTTAAACTTTTAAGTTTACTATTACCTGCAGATCCATTATTTACTCAGACTTTGCAAGACACAGTGTGAGCAGCAGTAGCAACCCTTCAAAATGACGACAACAAAGCGTTTCATTTTTAAGAGGCTGAGAAGCAGTGAAAGAAATAAACAGGAACTCTATTCCCAGATGGAATTAAATGCTCAACTCCTTGTTCTATCATATAAAATAGATTATGCTAAAAGAAGGAATGAAGAACAATTACCTTTTCCTATGCTGGCACCCGAATACTTAAAAACAACACAATTTTCTGCTCCACAGTCTGATTTGTGTTTTGGAATCACTGATCTTCCCCAAATAAAATAAAATAAAACAAAACAAAATAAAATAAAACTACTAAGCTCTCTAAGGTAAGTTAACAATTCCCTGCTATTTTGCACAGCTTTTTTTTTTTTTTTAAGAATTTTTCTAGCTTTTGAGCTGTACTATTACCATATATTGAATTTCTCTCAATTTAGCAGAACATGCCGGTTAGAACCTTACTTCTCAAAACTATCACCATGATTTGTACATGAAACAAGGACTCATAGTGCACAAATGCTAAAATCAAAGTGACAACACATATTCCAAACTTTCCCTAGCTCACAGTATTGGCACTACTTATTCACAAGCACTTCTGTATTCAGTGAAATCTTCAATGAAGACGTGGCTCTATATATGCTCCATGGTGCCTAAGTGTGTTCTGTTCTTCTGTTTTCAAAAGACAATTTAGTTGCATCCAGTCTGTTAGCTAAGTACACCACACAGTATCCCTAGATACTCCCAGCAGAAACTTTCCACATGTGATTAAATGTAACCCAACTGTGCCTTCACAGCTATGACAAGGTTCTCCTAAAATCCATGCATTTCAGAAAACCTGTTTTGTGATCAGTATCTAAACTCTGTGTGACCCAGGTGCTGCCCAAAGCAACCACACACAAAACACAAACTTGTCTTGTGGGGGAGCAATCCTCCTCCTTGCTTGAAGGAGTAGAGTCCAGAGTTACAAACTGTCCTTTCCACTTGAAAATCTTGGTTTGCAGGAGCTGAATGACTTTTCAAATGTGAAACAAAACTCATTTAGGAAATGGGTAGATTTCCAGAGGAACTGTCAGGAGGTGACAAGAATGTGTGTCACGCAGACAGAAGTGCAACCATCGCACTACAGAGAGGAAAACTCCCTAAATCCCACCAAGGGGCTACTTTATTCATCAGATCTTACCAGTCAACTGTAAAACAGACCAATTGTTACCAATTTAATAATTACAATCCTTGTTGCTAATAGCACCATTTTGAGCTGAAAATTATTTCGCAATTATTTTATCACCAGAAAGCACTGCATGCAAGCCCCCTCGTTTTGCTAATGAGAAGGCACTGAGTACTCTGTATATGACAATGACAGAATTTGTTTCTTTTGTAAATGAGAAGATTTCTACCTCCCAGGTGATTCATCTTTCCAAACAAAGAATCTGACACACATTCAGTTGCAAGGGGGTTATATATATTACTATTAATGTTATGAAAATAACTGTGCATCAGAGCCTGATAATTTTAGCTGAAAATAGTCAATAAATTATTTAGTTCACAAAATGTCATTATGTGTGGGGTTTACTTAATTGAATAGAATAATTTATGGTAAAACCTAGAAAAAAGATCAATGCAGATGGCTTGTGAGAATGATTGAGTTTCAGTGAAGGCAATTTGATTTTTATCCCTCATTATAATAATGTTAAAGGGAAAGCATCAACTTTGGTAAAAATCAATATTTGATGAGTGCCTAGGCCATGAATTTTAACTAGAGGTAGAACTGAGGTAGGAATAGGTGTAAATAATTAATAACTTCCATACCCTGAACAAATAACTGTTTTGTTTTGGAACAAATGCCTATTATCCAGAGATCCTTCTGTTCTCATAAAAGATAATTTAGTAATGAGTGTTTGGTTTTTAAAATTCTTTTTTTAAATTGACAAATGATCCTTAAAGGACTCTTGCAATATATTTAATAAAAGGTTTTTACAGGCAACAGAAGGCTAAAAAATATAAACATCTTAATTTTCTGAGTGAAGTAACACATTTCTCATTTTTCTGTTTCTCTTTATACTAGAAGAATATTTTCCACTTTGCCATCAACAACTATGATGGCTAGAGATGGAACAAATAAAAAAAAGTACACATTTCATGAAAAAATAAAATTGTAAATTAAATCTGTACACTACCTTGTACATGGACATGTAGCTGTCCGAGCTGTGCTATAAAAGCAACCTGTAAAATCTATTTAAAGAGCAATCTTGCTGTGAAACACTAGCCATGCAAAATTATGTATTTGTGGTTTTTTAAAAGAAAGCATGATTGAGTTGGTGTGAATGTAGTTTATATCTTTATTTTTACCGTGTAAAATATTTCCCCCCTCAACCAGAAGCCAAAAAAAACCATCTCAGACTTTTCTAATGAATACTTTTTATCACTGGAGTGTCCAAGAAAAGATAGCCTGGGGTCACATCTTGGTCCCCTTCTCCCCAGTATATTGGGAAACCTCCTCTCCCACCGACACTGCACAGCACTTCTTCACCTACATGGATTCTCTTACACCATTAGCTCACATGAATAAAATGGCTCATCATGGCAAGCTAGCATACATGTACTATCGTAAAGGAGAAAAATGTCAAATTAGTCCCTAGTAACAATGCAAGGCTCTTCAATGTCTTTTTTATAGAGACAGAGACACAGGGCAGAAACTGAACACCCAATTTGTGCCTTAAGTGGTTAGAGCCTCTCAGGTGGTACCACAAGCGACGAACACCTCTACACTCATGAAACAGTAAAGAAAAACTATGCAGAACGACAGCTGGTGGACAGAAGACCTCTAAGAAGGGAGCACCGGGTTCAAATAGATTCAAATTCCCACTTGGTTTACTGAGTTACACAGAGATTGGTTGTTTTTTTTTTAAAACTACGGTAGACAACAACACCACTTGACAGATCTCTACATACATGCACGTGTAATTTCATGGGTCATACACCACTGATATTCATTAGACTCATTGTACCCTCCATTGGGTCCAGGGCTAGAGACTGTCATGAAGAAAACTGACGTCCTTCAATAGCAGTCCAGCAAAGTAACAATTTACTTGACCTAAGGGTTCAACATGCCACTGATTTTTTCCCATTAAATCTTTGGTTCAGGCTGAAAACACTGGCTGCAGTTTTCAAAATGTCATATTAACATTAATTTGTTTATGTTTAACAGATTACAGAACATAAAGACACTGAGAGATAATAAAAGATGTGAAACCCTTCACTCTAGAAACGAGGTTGGGAGGCATACTGCTGTCTTTGCTCCAGAATTTATGTAAGACTCTGCTATTTAATGTACTTTGGAAATGTTTACAGTCAACCTGTTAAAGTTTCCTCTTATCACAGAGAAACATCCCATACACGGGCTTGAAAGGAAGCATCCCTCACAGCAGGGCTTATAGGTTAGAATAATAAAGCAACTTCCTGCAAGGCTTGTGACTCTTCTGCTCCACGCTTTGAGCCTCATGGTTATCATTTACTTTTAACATTTACTTTTAACATGCGATCCCTTTTAACATTCATTCCTCAGCTCAAACTTCCTTGGCATTTGTAGCAAGATCCAATACGGGATTAATGCAGGTACCACGATATTTAGAAGTATAAATCAGTTAAGCACAGGTCTTGCTATGCAGGTGATATGACACAGAGAATAACTCTGGTAAACTCTATATTATGTCTTCAACTGATTTTCTTTGTTTATTCCCAGCATCCTCCCGGCTGCAAGTACTGTCACTCCATTTAAAGCAGCATTTTCTTGTGCTGAACAGTTTCTTACCCTGTAAGCAGAGTTCTCTAGGCCACCGGTTGAGGAAAGGTGCAAACTCCAGGCAAGGTAGTTCTATCAGCCAAAGCATGCACTCATTTACATGAGATTATGCCCTAAGCCACTCCACAGAAATCAATTCACACCTCTGTTACTCACCATAGAGTTGCATCAAGAAGTGACAAAATTGAAGTAATGGGAAACCAAAGCTAAAACTCATCCCTGAATTTATACTTTTCTTGATTCAGGCCAGGTCCAAAGCCAAGTTTCCTGGAAATAATGTCCATTTCTTTTTAGTGACATTGAATAGAAATGTTTCAGACAGGGTAGGCTACAGATAGATACATTAACACTTGCCAGATTTAGCTCAAGAATTCAGTTACTGTAAATCAGCTGGGACAGCACAAAGTTTATTCTTTATCTTATCTAAAGCTGGTAGCATCATCTAAACAACACAGAATAATCCTGAGTGTGTGGAGGGAAGGAGTATATTTTGAAACCTAAAACATTCTAGTATTTATGCTTATTTTGGAAAGAGCAAAGCTCAGCAAGCTCAGGAGGTCCTCCGCCTGCCCCCTCGACTGCTGCCGTGCCCCTGGGTGCATCCTTCCTCGCGCCCTGCCAATGCTGGAACTTTTCTTCTGCAGCTCTGAGTCTGTGGGGAAGCAGGAATACAGGCGTGCTTTGACTCACATGGCACTTCTACTTTGTTTTCTTGCCAAAAATATTGAGGAAATCAGTTGTACAGAATGGCCTGCAGAAACCTACCTAGGAAGTTTCCTTGCTTCTTTATGATTTTACACCCTCTGTAACTTTTTGATCCTTAAAGACAGTAACACCTGTTGTAACCCCACTGTAAGAAAGTAGAAAATAAGTCTTTCTTGACCAGTTTTTCTCCAAGTCTCAAACTTTTGCAGGCTTTCTCTGGCAAAAATGACAGCAAGAAGCCCTGCACCAGAGGAATCCCAAGGCAGCAGAATATTGACCCCACAGACTTGTAACACTTCACTTCCGAGTAGCACAAGCAGAGAGAAGGATACACTGTGTTTAAAGCATAAAATTCAGCCATCACTCTGTCCTAGAAATGTTCAGGCTGCCTGAAATACCCAGCACTGGGTGCAGCCGTGAGCAGAAGGGTAAACAAGCCCACAGAGCAATGTGCTTTCTCACCAAGACTTGAGATAACTCTTCCAGAGTTTAATCATGTAGTGCTACAACACTGCAAAGTTTAGATTTAGGCTCTAAAGCAACCACCTGAAGTAAACCCTAACTCACGCCAGGGCCATTTTCAGATCTGGAATGTCTGAGGGCTAGGTAACCCACTTATCACCAGCCCTCAGTCAAGCACAGGTCAGCCGGAGCAGAGCGTCCGACTGCTGAATGTGCTGCCTTGGACTGGCTTGCGAAGCCCAAATAGTAAGCCAGACTTGGAAAGAAAGGATTGCTTCTCCTTTTGGACCAGCATGACACAAGTCTGAAAGCTGTGAACAGGTTTGAGCCTGAATTTATTGTTAGAGAAACGAGCAGAGCTTGAATCTCAGTTGAAAAACCTCCTTATGACATTAAACACCTCTAATCGCTCTTGCACGTGCATAATCTCTCTTACTCTGAGCATGTTAGACATTTCATCTGTGCCAATCACCCAGTACATGTGTCAATCACACAAATATTAACAGGTTTCTTAGCTAACAAAAAATATATTATAAACTGTCACTTATTTCTAAAAGGTGGAAAGACAATCTGTATCTATTTTTACTTAAGAATACGACTAGAAAACAAAATGTTAGTTCAGTTCATCTTTTTCTTAACAATTGAGAGACAAGGGCCATACAGCCACAGTTAGCACAAAAGATAGCTTTTCCTGCAAGGGAGTCAAAGAATTGCACTCTCCTCTATTTTGTTGCATGACTACAATGCTGATCATGAAACGTGCAGCGTTTTAACAGGAGGTCATGTATTATAAAGCAGTTTCACAAGCAGGCCTTCACCTTAGGCTTCCTCTATTGGAAGGTGTACTCCACCATATCCATTGCAACCTTTCAGGAGACTGAAGAGCTGAAGTGTTCCTAATGCATACTGAAGTCAGAATTCCCTTTTGTTACCAGAAAAATTAGACCTCGATTATTCAAAAACGCTAATTGAAGCCAAGGAAGACTCTTGCAGACTGTGATTCAGTTTCTTCTTGGAAAGGTCTCCAAGAAGCATTTCTTTTTCTCTATTGACTGTAGAAGGGAGCCTAAGACAGGAAGTTCTCCTGGACAACATTGCCTTTTATGGATATATTACCAATTCCACAGAGACAGGACTTTTGAAATTCCCATTAGTGCCCATATAGCTTTAGAAATATGTCCAAAAAACATTTTCGCAACCTGTTGTCCAACACACATTTTTAGTGCATTGGCTTGGTGTGCCATTATTAATTAACTTACCACTCTGTTTGGAAGCCCTCCAAGCAATCTGAAATGGGGCTACAAATTCTGATCTGCCTAAGTCCTCAAACTTCAAGTCTCAGAAGGCTTTAACTGCCATGATTTTAATAATCTTATTAATAACCTGTGGTGAATTTATGCCCGTTAATCCAGAAGTTGCAGGAAGTACAATTAAAAATTCTGATCATATAATACAACCTGAATATATTATTCAAGCACCCATTCCCATCTCTGGCCATAGTATAAATCATATAACATGAAAAATACATCATAAACAGTTTAAAAGATTCAAATATTCAAGAAAAAAAAATCCCTCAGAAAAAGCCTCAGGAGATAGTTTATTGTACGAATAAAACTGCTGGTTTTCTACTAAACATCAAACCTTAATCAGTGTATGATTTCTAATTTTTACATTAAAGTTTGCATAGATTTCTTACCAAGAAACTTTCCGAGGAAGGGGCACAACCTCACACCTTTCCCATTTCTGTTTTTCTACATAGTGAATTTTTAAATGGATTTATATTCCTTATTCATGATATAAGGGTACATCACCTTTTTTTTTTTTCTTCTTCCTTTTTTTCTTTTATCGACCCCATATAATGTTCCTTGCAACTAACCTAGAAAAAAGTCTGGACATATCCCAAGAAATAATCTGAATCACAGATCTCTTAAGAGTAATGCCATACTTTACCTCAAGCAATACCACATGCAAAAGTGGACATCTGATTGACAACCATATTAATTTTTAATGCCAGTATTTGCAGTTCTAGCTCCTGCACAAGACATTTTGATTATAATATACTGTTCAGTAAAGGCACTTGTCACTCAAAAGGACAGAAAAACACACAAAAAAGATGGAGTAGGTATACTGAGAATAGAGAGAAGTGAAAAGCGTCGGTACCAACATTTCATCTCCCACAGTATGGATCACCACAGAGGCCACACTGTGGAACTGAGCTGGCAAAACAAATACAGTGCCATTCAGAGAACAACAATGCCTACTTGTTCAAATAAAAACCAAAGACACAAGAAGATAATTATGCAGGAATGTAGTGGTGACAATGGTACCCAGCCCTTTTTCTTTAAGATTTGTTTTTTAATTAATGGCAATTTGAACAGGCTGTAACGTTCTATGAAGTGCATTTCACATTGTATAGATGGTATTTTATGTAGTATAGACTGCGTAGACTGAACGCACACACACATTCACACACTGTTCACATATTTGACAATTTTATGCTTTGAGATAGCTTTACATAATGATCTTGGCTGAGATTTTCAACGGCAGCTTGAAGATCACAGTCTTAATATGCTGCCGTGATTTACTTTCTGGTTCTCCTCAGGGTATATTTTATATAAAAAAATGTGGAAAACCTTATCAGCTCATATGTTGCAAGGTCAAGAAACACTTAAGTATGCAAGTGCGGGAAGCAATAATGCCCTCAGCTCGTTTCCCTACAAATATTAATTAAGGGATTTTTTTGTTTCTGTCAGAGAATTTGCAAAACCTTATTGAACAAATACAAATTAAAGAAGCAACAACAGTTCTCACTCATCCCCTCCACACCTGCGTTACATTGTACTACAGACTAAAGCACTATAGCTCTACTCACTACGTTCAAATTGCTTGCAGCCAATGACTCACTTAAAGCATTTTTACACTATTGCTTTTAGAACAATTCTCCCAAATCAAACCTGTTCTGCTGCAGATAGGCTTTTGTGTTGAAAGGCATTTTCTGAAGTAGTATTTATCAAAACCCAAACAAATGATAGAGCAATCTAATCAAAACACTGAAATGACTGCCTGATTGTATTTTAAAAATCATAACCTAATTAGAACCGAATTGATTTTTCCGTTAGCATGAAATTAAAACTAATTTCCCTGCACAATATTTACTCTAATATTCCCCAGATGCAAATACAGTCTCATAAAACATTTCATAAAAAAGGTTTTATAATTGTTTCCTGATTTTTTTTTCATTACATCATCAATTGTATTTATCTTTCTAAACTACCCTTGTTGTTGTCTCTCTGGAAAATGCATTAACGAAGGGAGAGATGATGAAACATCACTGAAATTCTTTAACTGCTCAGATACCATAGGCAGATAAAGAGGTATTTTTCAGAGGATCTAGTCTTTCATTTCCTTTCCTAGCCAAACCTGCTCCTGAGATGACTTCTCCTAGATTAATGTTACACTCGGGCTGATAGACAGCAAAAGGTGGCAGACGCTCCCTGTTCAATTTCTTTTAAAGAAATGGGCTAGAAAAGTAGATTTGTCGCCAAAAGAAATTCCTCTGTCATCCTTCAACATATTCACAGTTTTCTCATTCAGTGTCACGTCTACTGCCCTAGGCTCTTCCTTTCTCTTTGCCACAGAAAAAGTTCCTGAATTCCTGCAGCGTATGGCAGTTTGTACATTGGGAAAATTGAACAGTGAGACACTACCTCACTCAAGCACAGACACAATCAGATTTATAGGACTATAATTTCATTTGCTATGATGGCTGCCTTAATGAGGAATGCATGTTTCTATCCAGCCAGGACTATTCTTAACGTAATACACTCTTGACCTTGAATGTTCATTGGGTCTATCTGACCAATGGCCAATACTAGGGAGTCCACTCTCTTTAAAGCCAAGGTAATGAACAAAACCAGCTATATAAATATCAAGAAAATTATCTAATTGCCTGAGGAAGAAAATGAATTCTAGAATAGTCACCTCACAACTTTTTCAAATTTACTTACCTATGTATGGAAGCACATTACCTTTTGCAAATAGAAAGGGGCTTCCCAAGCAAGCGACTCTAATGCAACATTATCGCTGAATGTTAAATATCTTCCCTGTTCCTCTCTATTTCAATGGAATATGCAGCGTTCAAAAGCAAAGTTAATTCCCAGAAGACTCTGGATTACTCTCTTTTCAGGACCTTTTCTTTTACCATTAGAGAGAAGCAGATGCCTTCCTTTATATATATAAACCATTGATTTGTGAATGGAGGTTTTCTCAACTTAAAGGAGAGAATGTTGTTTCATTTGCTCTATCACACAAAATAAAAACGCTCCTTCTGATTAGGAGAGTTCATGCATCCTTATTATAAAACTGCGATGGCAGCATCTCCCAAGGCAGGCCTGACGAGACAGTCAAATAAAAGAAAGGCAACGACCTTGTGGTAGAGACTTTTCTGTACCTGGACCACAGGGTCTCTGGATAGGACCTAGTAAGATTTTTACTGTGCAAGCATACGGTTCATCAAGCAGAGAAGGTCCTCGGTCCTTGAGACAGACATGCCTATTTGCTGCAATACAAATAAGTAATAAATGAAGTCGAGGGCTTGGGAACTTTGATTTCAGTTCACACCTCTGCCACAGACCTTAGGGAAATCATTTCTTTCCTCTTTGACTCAGCTCCCTGAATGTAAAATGAGGTTAATGATATTTTTATCATATCCTTTGTTTGATTCATCTACTCAGAATTCAAGTTGGGGGGGGGACTCTCACAGCATAATTCTACGTAGCCACTGTAACAAGGACAAAACTCTATTAGGGTGTTCTGTTCTCCTCTGCCATCCATATAAATATGATAAATCATCTACTATTAATCATTAAGGCTAAAAAAATTATCACCTCACGAAATGGTGATAACACAAAATGATTCCAGCAATATCCCTGCCATTTATCAAGAAAACAAGTCAGGACTTTGTTGGTGGAGGAACACATAAGCTGACTGATCCAAGAAAAATCTTCCATCAGCAAAATATGAATCTGGAAGAGTGGGTAAGTTCCCACTCTGACTCTTTGCTTTTGCATTTGTTCTCTATACTTTCTTGAAGGAACTGATAAAAGATTACAATTTACTATGGAATTATTCTCCCAGATATATTTTCGCTATTAGTTTCTCTTTTGAAGGGGGTTCTGCAGGCTATAAACACAAGGAGGCTTATGCAGAGAAGTAAAAAAGCTAGAATGCCTGGAACGGCAACAAAGTTTCAAGCACAAAACAGACATAAACTTGTTTTTAAAATAATGACCATGCAATAAATGAATTTGAAAATGCATATCTCCTATTTAAGTACTTGCCGTAGTGATGAAATCTCCCTCTTGAACTAAGCTATGCTGAGTGAATAAATTCAGGGAGCAAGGTCTTTCCCCCTCCTTCTCTTCTAAAGGACAGTAACCTAGTGGTTAGATTTCTTTAATAATGATGGTAGATGCTACTGTCTAGCCTATCCTGCTTTTAAAAAAAAAAAAAAAGATTAAAACCCTGTAATGCTAATAAGTATGCAAGTCTGCTCACCTGCTTTGGAAACTCAGTGGTACATGTGTATTTCACTGCAAAGCACCACTTAGTTATGTGTTTCTAGTATTCAGCCAGCGAAGTGCTACACACTTTTCTCTCAATGTACAAATTCTCTCATGTTGATGGCACTGTTTGGTAGGCCATTAACTGAGCCTTGTTTATATTTATCTTCTTTGCATTTATAGGATGGTGCACATAAACCTATGTGTATTTTCCCAGGTCTTTGCCTTTACCACCAACTTACCACCCAGCACTGAAACCTGCAGCAAATTCTCTTTGTGAATGGGCTGAGCTGAATCTCTCACAGGTCCCTGCAAGAAGCACTTCCAGTGAAAGCAGTCCCGAGGAAACAGGTTGTCGGTTTTAAAACATGTATTGCAATCCAGCACCACAAAATAACATTGCCATCTTGGATAAAAACACCATCATTTAAAATCCTTTGACTATATTACCAGCTAATCACACACTCTGGTCCAGCTTTGTATTACATTAAACCCATCGCACTGTCTGTGTTTACTCACAGTGACTATAGTAAAGATATTCTTTTTTCATTAAATATATCATTAAAAGAAACACTGGAAAACAAGCATTTGAAATTCATCTATGCCTAGAAGACATAGGCTAACATACCACAGCAGAAAGTTATTACAACAGCTTTTGTCTTCTTAAACAGACAAATATATGTAAAAAGAAGCAAAGCTGGTTCTGGCAGCAAGCCCAGAGAGTGCTGTGTCTGTGCGCAAAGAAGGAAGAAGAGGAGGGAAGAAGCAATGGGAAGAGGAGGCGGCTGTGATTCATGGAAGCTCAGATAACACACAGGCTCGGTGCATATTCTCTCCAAAATGAAAAAGTGCTGGTGGGTGACACTGAGCCAGAAGGCAAAGCAGGACCTTCTTCTGTGTTTGCACCTTGCTCCTCTGATGAGGCATTTAAAAACAGGAAAAAAGGAAAAGGGGCTGTCCCAGTGCTTCCAGCTAATAGTTCTGTCCTACTGACTGTGGTAAGGCACTCGAGAACATGAAACCATGAGCACTGGTTCACATGAAAACTTAAATATCGAGCTCTGCCCTCTTCAGTAAACCTTTAAAAATTATAATAACTGTGGTTTTGTCACTGCCATCTCTCAACAATTTTGAAGTGTTTATTATATACCAGATGTCATGTGAAGGATTTGGGTTTCAAAGTGACATGAGAGACTTTGGAACAGCGTGAATTCTAGGACAACATATTGTGTGTGTCTGTCTCTATCTGTCATGGTAATGATAAGAAAGGGCAAGAACACAGACACACTTGCTCCTCTCCAAATATAATCACCGTGCTCAGAAATTCCTAAATAACAGCCTCGAATCACTTGTTGGGGTGAACAGAAATGGTAATCCTTGACTGGCCTAAATTAGCTCAAGACCACCACATAGGAAACCTGTCAGGGAGAAAGCTGACAGCTCCAGACTGCGAGGCTGTGTGTCTCATCTTACATATTCATCACCCGAGGTACCGTTCAACGTCCCAAGCAACAACTGCGCAGGAGGACCAGCAGTGCACGTCGGAGCCCGCCACTCACCAGTGGTAAAGAGCTCAGGGCAGTTGTTGCAGGAGGAGAAGGACTTTTAGAGAAGGACAAGCAGTGTGAAATTAAGAAATTAAGGAACTCAATGAGCAGGGGAAGAAAACACTTCAATCTAGAGATTTTTCAGGAAATCCAGATGGATTGTTTAATTTGCACAAGTTAATACTTTCAGAGGCTAAGGATACCATAAAATAAATGAGTGCACACTGCTTGGGGTCTCCCTCTTGGAAAACAACGAAGATCAAAGTCTCCTTGCCTATTTTCGCTCTGAAAAATTGAAAATTAATTGCCTGAATTCACATACCAGTTTATTCAATTCCTGCCTTTTCCAGTCATACAATTTGCATTGACTGACAGGTACTTTTAGAACGCTAACATAAATAGCTGGCCTAATACTCCATGTCAGGGTATATTTTAATTGGTAAAAAAGCAATCATCATCATCTTTGTTGCAGTAGGGTCATTTTCAGAATGTCAGATATCAAATTAACAAAAAAGGATAAGGTCCCTATCAAAAAAGTTGTGTATCCATAGCCTGTGAGATATAAGGTAGAGAACAAAATCTATCAAAATTGAAGGGCAAACTGAATTCATAATGAGGACAATGATATCCAAAGTGTTCCTGATCTGTCTTAAAATTTAAAAAAAAAAAAAAAAGGAAAGAAAAGGCTAGGATTAAAGCTATAGAACTGAGGTCGCAACATGTATACTGTATGTATACAGATGTTCATGGCTCCACCTATGCTGCAAAAGCTGAGCATTTGACAGTAACCCTAATTAGTCATGGCTATGGCTGTCAACAGTAGAGGCAAACTCAAACAACTCTGGGTGGTCTCTAGGTTGGCTGCCCGCCCCTCACACAGTCATATCAATTAGTCACCCACCTGTAATACAACGCGCAAAATTTTATTACTTTTTGAAAGGCGAGTGTGAACTATGAAGCCTTGGGGTGTTGCCATTCATTCCCTTCAAACAATAAAAAAAAAGCCTGTGCAAAAGCTGTGCATACCTATTCTCTAGTTGCCCTGTGACTAGTTAATTAAGTTCATGAATATGTAAATTCTAAACATTGCAGTGGATTCTTTGACTTTCAGTTCAGCACTGCACTAATAGACCTGGGTCTGCATAAGTAAAAGGTACAACGCCTCTGTATTTTAGGATGACGAATAATGCCCATATAGCACTGGTCTGGCTGCAAGGGGGTGCAGTTTGTGCCTGTCAGCATCCTGCCTTCATTACCATCCTTCACAGTTTACCTGCAGCAAAGTCATGTCTAGGGCTCTAGACCAGAGTCTAACTTTCTGGTGAAAACCAGAGGTGTGTGACTGAGCTGCAGCCCCCGCTTTGTCGTACAAAATCTAGTCTCTACCTCAGACCAAGATTCAAAGCTTCGGAGTCAGAAGTCACGTACTCCACTCCCAGGAGTAACTACCTTTAACGGCTCCATGGCTAGAAGTTACAGAAGGTGTCCTGGAGCCCGAGGGTTAAAACACTGGATGTTCTTGTTGCCCATAAATATCCAATCAGCCAAAAGTCTGGCTGCTACTGTGTGAATAATGGATTTTTGTTCAGCACAAGAACTTAAAGGAAAAAAACCCAATGCTTCAAGGTGACCTTAAGCCATTTTTTTTTCCTGCTAGTTTATTTCAAAAAATTCTATATAGCCCCAAATTTGACTTACTAGCCCTGAAGAATTCTGTATAAGGAAAACAGAACCAAAATTTTTCCTTTTAAAAGTATTGAAACTAAGCATTTTTATTCTCCTCCCTTCTTCTTGTATCTATGTAAGCAATTTGTTTAAATTTGGCCCGTGTTTGAGCTGCTCTTCTCAGTGAATTTACTCTTCAAAGCTTTTTTGCCTATCTCTAATCCTAAAAGATTCTCGATTCCATGATATTTAATCTTCCAAGTTCATGTGGTAAGTATAAGCTATTTTTCTGCTGTTTCAGAAAAATCAGCTGCTTTTTAAAGTTCCCACTACATACTAAACATATATTTTTCTGTCTGTCTACCAGATCAACTTCTCATTATTCTGTTCTGCTTAGGACATAGTGAACACTGCTGCCAGGAGACAAGATTGTTAAACAAATTACAGTAGATGCTTATGGATTATACCCATGTACATGGTGTTGTTTAAAAAAATAATAATAGTAATAGATAATCCTAAGAAACAGTGTGATTTCTGACCAATTTCAAAATGTCATCTTTATCAAAATTCTACCTACAGAGTATGAAATCAATATATGGATGTTGCTGTAAAATTAATGAGCTCTTCACTAGTCTGTTTTGAGATTTTTTTTTTTTATTGTGAATCATCTCTGATTTTTCTTCTCCTAAATTGCATTGACACATACACTGGTTGACTAATGCTGCACCACAGCACAAGAAAAATCTACAGGAAGATTTGTCCCCTGTAATGATCTCCACCAGGCATATATTCTTCTTTCTCCGCACAGATAGACATCAAAATTAAGTACATTGGCTTAATTCAGTTGCCATTGTAAGCTCAAATGGGATACAAAGTGAAATCAATATTAGTGAAATAGATCAGACTGGAATTGGAAGGTAATATAATTAGGTTGGTTTTGCTATACTTTGTAATGCTTATCTGTAGTATTTTACCAAATAGAATATGGGTATCTATCTTCTGAAACTGTAGGAGGTTTTCAATGTTGTATTGTCCTTATTTATTTCACTTTGAGGGAGCACTTCAGAAAGACCTGTCTTTCTCTGTCCATCTCTGTGGGATTTAGGGCTGCCATATCTCACTGAGTGATCTGGATTTGGTGCATACAAGGGAGATTTGCTTCTTAAGCAACAGCATTAAGAATTGTTTTAATAGCATAGTACAGAGAAAGCATTATGTGTTCTGGCCTTAGGAAATGTGCTCTTTAGCTCTGAATACAAAGCATTTCATTGTGCAAAGTCTCAGAACACAGAAATAAAGGACACAGGATCTTGTGCCTCTGCTTCTCTGACTTTACCTCAGCCCCATCAAAATGTCCTCCATCAGCTGGACAGCTTTACCCTCAGCTGGACAGCTTTACCATCAGCGAGATGGGGGATGCAAGGCAGACTAGCATCTCTCCAGGGCTCTCAGGAGACTAAGCAGTCCTCCCGCACCTTCTCTTTGCTCCATTCTTCTTAGGCTGAGCTGAGGTGCAGGGCCAAGCCTCAGCTCCTGAACAGAGGTTGTCTCCAATTAAGAAAGTCATTTCTGAGCAATCAAATGCAAATCACAGGCTCCTTCCAATGCCTCTGATGAACAAATCTTCCCCCAAAGAAAGGGGAATTTATTCCTGAAAACCAAAGTATATTTCAAGGATGACTAAAGCTACTTAATAATTTAATTAGCTTGAACACTAAAGATTTAGTGGAAGTAAAATTCCTTCTAAAGATGATATTAAGAGGCTTGTGGTTTAACCCCAGCCAGCAGCTAAGCACCACGCAGCCGCTCGCCCACTCCCCCCCAGTGGGATGGGGGAAAGAATTGGAAGGGTAAAAGTGAGAAAACTCGTGGGTTGAGATAAAGACAGTTTAATAGGTAAGCAAAGCAAAAGAAGGAATTCATTCACTACTTCCCATCGGCAGGCAGGTAATCAGCCATCTCCTGGAAAGCAGGGCTCCATCACGCCTAACAGTGACTTGGGAAGACAAACGCCATCACTCCGAACGTGCCCCCCCTTCCTTCCTCTTCCCCCAGCTTTATATGCTGAGCATGACATCATATGGTATGGAATATCCCTTTGGTCAGCTGGGGTCAGCTGTCCCGGCTGTGTCCCCTCCCAACTTCTTCTGCACCCCCAGCCTACTCGCTGGTGGGGTGGTGCGAGAAGTAGAAAAGGCCTTGACTCCAAGTCAGCACTGCTCAGCAGTAACGAAAACATCCCTGTGTTATCAGCACTGTTTTCAGCACAAATCCAAAACACAGCCCCATGCTAGCTACTGTGAAGAAAATTAACTCTATCCCAGCCGAAACCAGCACAAGGCTACATAAATTGTGGCTATACATCCTTTTATCACAGAATCATAGAATCATTAAGGTTGGAAAAGACCTCTAAGATCATCAAGTCCAACCATCAACCCAACACCACCGTGCCCACTAAACCATGTCCCTAAGCGTCTCATCTACACGTCTTTTAAATACTTCCAGGGATGGTGACTCTACCACTTCCCTGGGCAGCCTGTTCCAAGGCCTGACCACTCTTTCAGTAAAGAAGTTTTTCCTAATGTCCAGTCTAAACCTCCCTTGGCGCAACTTGAGGCCATTTCCTCTCGTCCTATCGCTTGTTACTTGGGAGAAGAGACCAGCACCCACCTTGCTACAACCTCCTTTCAGGTAGTTGTAGAGCGCAATGAGGTCTCCCCTCAGCCTCCTCTTCTCCAGGCTAAACAGCCCCAGTTCCCTCAGCCGCTCCTCATAAGACTTGTTAGAAAAGATTGATAGAAAAGATGCTAAAGGTTTTATTAAAAGAAACTTGAAGAATACTCAGATTTTGTCTAAACGTGAAGTTTGATCCTCCCCAAAAGACCTGCTGGATACGCAATGAGAGCTCTACCTTGCCAAGATTGAGGCATGTCACATCGGGACACGACTCCTGTAGCATGGTAGAGAAACATACCACCCTTAGGTCACACCAGGCAATGAATTCCCACTATTTTCACATGTCTTGCCCAGGGTGCCACAAGAGCCAGTGACACAGAGTTAGAAGTGGCCTCGCAAAGACAGTGCCCTAATCGTTGAGGAGCCTTCCTCTAATGAGGAGCAGGCTGAGGAAGGAAGCACTCCTGCTCTTCAGCAAATCTACTCCAGAAATTAATGATTAAGCCCCAAGGTTTTTTTGTCAGAATTCCCCTTCATGGATTCAGCACTCACTCTCTCAAATCCTGGTATTTTATCCTCTCACTGGCTTGCCAGTGGCAGAACTAGTATTTCTGATGCAAAAATATTTTTTTTTTTTTTTTATTAATCCTTATCACTAACAGAAGGAAAAAGGGGATAGGTTATTTTCTGTGCCCCTCTCCCTTCAAGGCTAGCTTTAATGATTTTTATGCCTTTGGGCTAAAACTTGTGATCCCAGAACTTGGTTTAGTGACAGAGCACAAAGTAAGGAGGTGTGTAAGAACCAGGGAACAAATACATCCAGTGAGCTGCTATGGAGCTACTACCTCCTGAAGCTACTTCAGTCCAACTGCTCTCCTG
>NW_009231538.1:96549-116270 GCF_000690835.1 Fulmarus glacialis
GTGCACAGCATCCGTGTGTGGATTTACTGGGAGAAGACTGCATCGACCTCTCATGGCATGCATGCTCCCATCGGAGGCAAGGCTGCACCACTGCCGTACAGCAAGGAGGAGCAACCCCTCAGCAGCAGCCCCACACAACCGAAACATCACTGGCAAGTCTATGCCATATGCACACCACTTGTGTGATTCCCTGAGGCCTCAGAAATAAAGAAGAATGCAATAAGCACTCTCAAGGAAGGGGAAAGGGAAGCAGGTTTGACACAAGGCACAAAACCACTGTGAAACAGATTACAAGAAGCTCTCAAAAGGCTGGCATTTGCGGTTAATAACCCATGCAGAAAAACTTGCAACCATAAAAGCAAATCTGGCAGCAAATGACAAAACCTGTTTTCCCTGTTCTTAACTCAGCCCTTGTGAGGCAAGTAGGAATGACCTTTTTCAGTGGGTGAAGCAGCGCAACGCAGGAGCAAGAACCAGAAATGGAAGGGCAGTACCACAGGGACACCACTGCTATCACACTGACACACAAGGACAAAAGAACTAGGAGGACATGGGGAAATTAGTATATGAAAATAAAAGAAGGGAAATAACTTGAAATCAGATTTTGATCTCATTTAGGGTTGCCTGTTAATTTTTCTATTCTGCTACCCGCTTCCACAGGTAACATAAACCAGAAATCAAAATTATAATAACGTCTCACCTCACAGATTTATCATAATTCTAACGTTCACGTCTGACTGAGGGAATGTTACAAATTTCAGTGTATGTAAAGGATCTCATTTGTAGAGATATATCATAGAGTATGAGGAAAAATAAGATTTCCTGCTTTTTAAGTCAATTAAATAGGGTAAATCATATAAAGTATAGCATCAATAACATGTATATTCTCATATTTTAATTATTGGTAAACAGGCTCAGATGCACAATATATGCCACACCTGTCATACATCCTACCAGACCTGGACAGAGATCTGTATTGCATACGAACTCTTGAATTTTGCTTTAGCGCAGGATTATTTCTTGAAATGCAGCAAGATATTGGATATTACAGTAAGAAGCTCACATAAACCCACAGGAAAGTGCTGAATGGTGACGAGTGTGAGAGGTCTTTAAGGTGAAATGAAGCTAATACTGAAGTTTCTACCATCATCCAAGCCTACTTAAATGGTAGTCCACACAGATGTGGTGCAAAATCTGATCATTTTGACTAGAACTTTTCAAATACTGTATGAAACCCATGTTATTCTGGGAAATACCTTTTTATTCTTTCTCCCAGTATTTTGGATAGCTGTTGTGCTTTCTGCTATCCAACATGATAGTACCTGAAGCGTGTGACCATCCCAACAGCACTATATCTGGCAAACTTCTTCCGGCTGAACAGACTGATAGAAATTACTGGACCTCAGTCAAATTAATCAGTGGACTCTGCAGGAATGAATGAATGGAGGTGCTTTGCTATGAATAATATTGTCAAAAATGCACACAAGTTTCTGCCTCCAAAGAGAAAGCTCCACCACTGGATTTACAACCATTTTGAAGTCTGTTAAGTGGCATAAGGCTACAGATCTGTCTGGATAAACCATGGGCCTCTGGAAACGGCTGCACCCCAAGTCAGCTCCTACCCCAAAAATACTGTAAAGCTACTGACGGGAAACTTTGAAATGGCATAGCTGAGAATCCAAGGCTGCTTTACTGTGCTACACCTCTTTTCTGAGGGCATCACCTCCCACTCCATATGTGCATTTTTAGCTGAAAGAAAGAGATTAAAAATATAGTATATTGAGTTAGCACATCTGTACCTGTGGGAGTCCCATCCTTCATGAGATTCCCTGCTGGTTAATCATAGGCAGTTTCCAGTAGTTTGCACATTTTCAGTGACATAAGCAGGTGAGTAAATAAGGGCGATTCAGTTGCTATCAACTATATCATATTTTTCATTTGAGGTGGTTTGACCAACTTTTGCTGAATTTCTTTCCGGATCACAAAGAAAAGCACTAACTGAAAATTTCATTGGAATAGACAGTTCTTAAAACACAAGACAAAAAGAAAAACAGAAAGAAGAAAAAAAAATCTCATAAAACCAGTCAATAAAAGTGCCAACAAGAGAATAAGCTTACGAAGTAGCATTCACCATGGTATATAACACTATACTAATGAAAGTGTAAAAGTACTAAGCTAAACATAACACCATTTAACATTTACGCATTTACTTTAAAAAGAAAAGGTTGAAAAAAAAAACACAAAAATGTTAATATTTGCAAGTAGCCTCATGCAGTGAGAAACAATAATTAAACTTCTGTTGCTTTATTATTTTAAAAATATTGCATACCATGAGAGAAAAAAAAATGTAGAACTGCCTGCCCAGGACCAAGACAGTCACTTAGATCATGAAAAACCCTCATGCTTGTTATTAGCTTGCAAGATTTTTCCATTTGTTTGACCTAAGAGCCAATCTAGACCCAAGAAACTATCCCGATGAAAGTTCTGCAGAAACGAGACATTTTACAGTACTGTTACTTGCCAAAAGAAGTAAAAAAAGACCATCAAACATGTCCACCAAGGGCTCGTGCAGATCTCAGGTTCTTCCCAGGAGCCAACAAGTTCTCCCACAGTTCAGAAGAAATGCCTTACAAAGCTGCTTACCTTACGGAGCAAGAGCCCTGGGACGTACCCTCAGCCTCTTCCTAGGCGCAAGCAGGAGAGCACAACTTCACTGAGGGAAAATAGATTATAGTATAGAAAGAATCTCACTCTCCTCCATTTTAAAAGGATAAAAGGCTTTTCTTCCCCTTGCTGCTCTGTTAAACCACACTATTCTGATTGTTAGAGACCTACTTTCCACCCTAAAATGTTCTTCTCCATTCCAGGTGCCGTGTCCTGATGTTATCATAGATAGGAAAGATCTACTAATCCAGATTTCTATTGGTAGGCTAAGCAATCCCTACAGTAAAATGCTTCATCCCCCTTGAACAACCTAGTAGCCCTTCCTGGCAGCTGTTCCAGATTGAATTAATCTCCTTTGCCCCTGTTTTTGTTCTTAATGTCATCTTCTCCAGTCTAACTAGTGGTCCCCATGTGGCATTGTACTGAATGTTACAGTGAAAAATATCACATTGTTTTTATCTAGAAATTGTCTGCTTAGCCAAGAAACACCGTTATGTTAGTCTGGCAAAAATCTATCTTTGATAAACCAATGATACATTTTATGCCATTTCCTATTTACCTTTAGGTATTCAAATATTTTTGCCTTCAACTTGTAGTATACTATAATCTGCCACTCTATTTCTTCAGTGTATGTATCAGATTTGGTATTATCTTCTCACTCTTAGATTGCTTCAGTAGAAATCTTTCCTGCCAAAATTTCCAATTTATGAAGCAATCTCTCCCAACGGCTGAGGTGGAGATCATCTGGGTCCTCAGACTTGAGGATATTAAACCCTGCAACTGCCTTCAATGTAGATATCATTTCCACTTTCTTGATTACTTACCTTTGAGTCCATGGTCACTACTGTCATCCTTCCTGAAATAATGATGCCAAGTATACATGTAATCCGAGGGCCATCTCTAAATCTTTTCTTTCTAGCATTCTCACTGCATAGATGCCTTCTGCCTTTCCTTATTCTTTTTTGTTTAGATGGCTCCTAGATTTCTCTTGACGGAAATATCCTCTACCTCCACTTAGTGTCCTCTGCTAGTCAGATGTTATGAACATAATGTAGATAGCTTCCATAATGTAGATAGCTTCTGTTCCATAAATGTAGATAGCTTCCCTTCTCATTACCCAGACGTCTTGAAGACTAGACCTTGTACTTCTCTAATGTTAAGGAATCCAGGCGTAAAGTTGTAAAATGTCACTAGCAGATGACTAACCTAGTTTCAGAGCCATTTGATATATCAGGGTTTTTTTGAGGGCATAAGGTTGCTTTGGCATCCAGTTTTTCACATAGTGTTTTCATCTAACAGCCAAAACAAAGGAATTCATTTGTCTTTTGTACTAATTACTATTTTAAAACAAACTTGCCTTACACAGAAGTTTGATCTGCGGTACTGCAAGAGAGTAATTTAAATTGCACAGTTGCACATTACAATTTCTTTATCGTGGTAACATCCTATTCCAGTTCATATGTGAAAGATCATTAATAAATATTGCTTATTGTTGGATGCAAACTGCAAAGAGGATTTAAAATAGAATGAATACACGTAAAAATGCATCTTGGAAAACAGTGAAAGTTAGACATTGATTTCTGTCTGGTTATTATGCAAACTCAACAGAGCATGAAAATAGTAAGTATTTGGAGAAAAAAAACATAGCTAAAATTTGACTCCCATCTTGAAGGAATCTCAGGTCAGCAAAAAATCCATATTCCAGCACCTAAAAAGTGTTCTGTTTTCATAGCTCTGACACCACTAGAACACGAGGGTACTGATCATCTCTGAAAGTAAAGCTGTTCTTTGTAATTATGTCTATTTAGACAGAGGCAACTAACTTTAAATCCTCCTCTTTGAAATTTTTTTCCATATGACAGTAGTAAAAAATAATGTGCATTAATCATGTATGCACAAGCTTGAGTCAAAAATCAGAGCCCCGTTGAGTGAAGCCTTGTGCAAACATACTGAAAGACAAGTGATGGAATCATGGCATTTTAGAAATCAGTGTGGGGTCTGCATTTAATTTGACCTGGATCAGGCTTTTTAGGATTACACTCATTCCTGACCACAATGTAAGAAGTCATTGCAAGATAAAGCCAGGATGTGGAAAAGGCAAAAAGTGTGGCAATAACAGCCCCATGAACACTGAAATGAATGATGCTTTATTTTCAATTCATTTGTTCCTCATGGCTGACTGATTTTTTTTAAATTAATTTAACTAAGGTAACGGTCTGAGACCCCATCACTTCCATTTTACCACCAGAAGCTTATTTGTATTTAACTTCCCCTTTGGGCAAGAGATGGTTTGAGCTGCAGTCTGCCCCAAACTAACACACACTCCCTGACCAGGAGTCTAAGCATTGTGTACCTCCCAGGTGATCAGCTGGACACCAGCAGTTAGTGACTGGACAGAGCAAATGATTTACCATCTCTTAGTTGGTGGCAGGCTGAACTAACAATTTTGGAGGTTAAGAATTGTACTTTATTTTCATAAGAATTCAGTATTTTGCAGCTTCCTGTTATATCCTGTTGTGTTTTGTTTAAGTTATACAACAGGTTCAAACATTTATGGGACAATTGGGGAATACACATTTATATCCACAGGGTGATTTCAGACACCTCATTTCCATAGTTAAACCGGATAAAAATTGGTTTACTTGTCCCAAGTGGCCAAATGGATGTTGTTAGAGCAATGCCAAGTCACTGGAACTGTGCAGACTTACCCTAGCTCAGGTTATGGTCTGCTTTGCACATGAAAAATCCCAAGTAATTATGTGAAAACGGTAACTAGAGCAATAAACAATATTAGTAATGCCCATCACATCACAACATTGCCATCTCACTAAGAGTTGAGTGACTAAAGTCACCCTAGCAGGAATAAGCTTAAAAAAAGCCTAATCTAAATCGAGATACAAGTATCCCAAAAGAGAGGGCTGGACTTTTTAATTCTCATGCACAGCATACAAGGTGAGGATCAGCACCATTTTTCATGCAAGTCTCACAAAAATTAAGTGTAAATAAGACATATTTCTGAGTATATAATGTGCACATTAAAAATACTGTCTGAAGATATCAGCTGTACAGAGCATGAATATACACTGACAAGCTCGTGAAAGAATGATGTTCTTTGAGCTCATCATCGCATACTTGAACAGGGTATGAATATTTTATATTTATGCTAACTGTGATACTGCAAGTTGAGCTGTTTGTACTAGAAAGGCACACACATAGCACTACTATTCACGTTTACATTTACCCTGCAAACGTCAGCAAAACGTTTCCTTCTTGTAAGCATCCCCTCTCCCTCCCTTGCTCTTTTTAATTCAGACATAAGGTTATTCAAAAGGACCACACAGCAGCAGGTTGAAAAAAGAAAGATAAAAGTGGCTTCGGGTATCCAGCCTAGGGAGGAGCAAACAGGACCTTACAATCCAACACCCACAGCACGCAGCAAGTTACCTACCTCTAACAGCTGCTGGAAAAGGCCCTTGCTGGATGCGGATTGCGGGGGGGGGGGGGGGGGGGGGGGCAGGGGGAAGGAGGCAAATTACGTACTCATCTAGATACCTCAAAAGAGTCCATCAGAATCTGCAGAAACTAATATGTAACGTGGAAATGACCCCCAGAGAAAGCAGTTGTATTAGCTTTTATCCCAAATGATCCCAGCATTATTTGATAGAAACATCTACCAGAGCTGACACATCAGGATTGCTAATGTTCTTTATTTGGCAACTCTCATCACTTGCTATCAAGAGAAAAAACAGAGAGGATTCAAAAGCAAGTAGCATTCAACTATATGTTAGCATCTATAAATTAGCAAGTAGCTAATTTATAAATGCTGGATGTTTTCCCTGGAGAGCACCAAAACTTTTAAGAAAAGCAACTAAAAGCTTAAAACTTCCATGGCTTGCTTTCATGGCAAGCTGAAACCTCTCATGAAATAGCTGGCCACCTTTAAGATACCCCAAAGTACTGGGGGGCACCAGGTAGAAAGAACTGGTAACTGCTCCCAGCAACAGCAAAATGCAAACCCAAGTCTGCTGTCCTCCCATCAGCTCATTTGACACTAAGAGAAGGACAGAGGATTGTCTACTTCATGCAGCGAATCATCTGGTAGCAGATTGTGCAGCACCCCTCTTTGCACAAAGATCATGTCATGTTTACCAGGACAATCAGAGAATGGTTTTTAGAAGAAACTGCTCCTTAGCATTGCCACTAACCAGCTTCCCTTGCCCGTTTAAGAGATCAATGACACTCCCACCTCCAGGTCTTCACCACCACGGAATAAGACTACACATTGCAAGTTTGCATGAACCTACCCATGATCATAGCAGTTTCTCCATACGGTTGCTGCATTCATGATCTCTAGACAAGTATTTTGACGATTTTTTTTCCTAGTAGCACACTCGGGCACAGTGTGACTTCATTATAGGCAAAACGAAACTGCTAATAATTCTTCTGGTCCTGAGCAAGAGTAAAAACATATGATGTAAAGTGTACCAGTCTTTCAAATCCTACTGTAGGGCTATGATTGGGTTTCTCTTGACATCTGCATAGAAACAGCTTCCAGTCTTAAAGTTTCAGAGACAGCACTGAAGACCCACTACCCAGGAATCTGATTTGAACCTGCTGCATAATGAGTGACATTTTAAAACCAGGCTACTGCAGGGAGAAGATATCTTTTTAATGGTTCAGAAGAGGTCAAGCCATCAGATAAAGGAGGAACTACCAGAGCCTGGTGACAGTATGGCTTACAGTGAAATATGAAAAGCTAAATTTAGCCCCTGCATTGATAGCAGATTATTAAGCACTTTCTTACGTGTGCATTCCTATACATAATGACATCTTCTACTAAGGCTTAATCTCAGTGCTGAGATTTATTTTACTCTACTTAAATGAAAAAAGAAGTAATTTTCCCTTTATTCTTCAAATATCTTTTCATACAGCATAAGCAGAACTCAAGCTCTTTCAAATTATAGCAACTTGAACTACACCATCAGACTTCTCTATCCCTCTCATCAGGTTATATATATGAAAGAAGAGGTTAATGTCCTGCTCCCTTATGCTGAATTTACACAGGTGTTCTGGTCAATAAGAACTACTCAGTGAATTGATGCTCCTTTGGCCCAAGGTGTTCCCAAATGACTAAACAAGGACCATGCATTTTTCAAAGTCTGTACAATTTGAAATCTGTAAAGATTACCACTGGTTTTAATACAATCCTTCTTCCTAAAAGATTAGCATAATGCATCTTTATTTTTTTTCCTAATCATGCTGCACAACATCTTTTCTACGAGTCATCCTCCTCGCATTGCTTATAGACCAGCTTAGCAAAGTTAAACCTCAAGAAATCACATAGCACTTTATTTCTTCCCTTTCCCTCTCTTCCTCTCTCTTCGCCTGTGGTATTTTGAAAAGCACAAACAGATGATAAATTCATACCAAGATTGCTAAACCAGTCAAGTTATCTAGAAGACCCAGTGGTTTCTTTTTTCCTGCCTCCTGTGGTGTCTGCAGTCATTAAAAGGGTGGGCAATAGTCTGAGATGCCCTAATCATGCTACAAGTTGTTACATCTCCATTTATGCAGGAGATAGCTGTAACTTCTGTAAGTTATTGAGATGCAGCTGAATGTAATCCAGTCTTGTCAAGATAAGGTAAGCCTTGGCACTACTTCTGTGGGATCAATGATAAGTCCCTGATTTGGAGTATCAGAGGCTGCCAATGAGTCACAAGATCTTTGAGTTCCACCAGAAGAGTTGGGCATACGCCCAAAAGGGTTTCTAGATTACAAGCCTATAATGTGCTTCTTTCATGCTGATATACATAAACTTCTTTCATGTCAATATGCATAAGCTTTCTTTTAAAATAATTATCAAAAAAGGTTGGTGAGTCTGTGTCTCAGCTTTCACTGGCCTACAGACTTGGATTCTTCCCCTGGATCTAGACGAACATTAACGCAGAACAGATACAAGAAAAAAACTACCTACCAGGTACCACAACGTACTGCCTGCAGATTTACAGGGCACAGAACAGTCTGGTACCACTCTCCCCATTGACTTCTACAACAAATAGGTCAGACCGCTTTCTATCGCACGTGCTCCATTCGTCTTCGCACGGTCCCCTGAAAGTCAATAAGCTACTTTATTTTCAGGGGTAACAGACCATATACTGTCCACAAACACACACACAAACTTATAACAAGCCATGAATCTATAGGCCTTTTCTAGTGAGAGACTGAGAAAGGGAGGAAGGGAGGAGGGAGAGGGAGGAGGGCCCCTTTGACTGGTACCAATTATGCACTTCTCCAAGTCACAATAATATACCACTAATATTATCCAGAGGGAGTCCCTTTGGCTCCATTCTTAGCTGGTGTTTCTAACCCTCCTTTACAGAAGGATATTCAATAAATGAGGTATTTCTGTGACCTACAGCAAGCCTGCACACAACTGTTTGTGTTATATATGGTTTCATTTTGCTCCCTGGCACTGCTCTTTGGTGGCTGTTACAGCCCATAAAGCCATCTGTTAGGAACACTCAGTCATAAAATTATTAATGCCTATAGCCTAAAACCAACCCTAAGTAAATAAACAGTACCAGAAGGCCCAGTGCAAAATTCTGGGATGTTAAATACACAGGAAATACACAGAACCATAAATCTTCTTAATAGTTCTACGTGCAATTATGTATTCACTTGAAATTCAAATAACACACAGAAAAACTAGACAGAAGTTGCTTCTAAAATAGCGCACTGCAGATTTGCCTCAGAGTTGAACCCCACATGAAAAAATCTGGGATACTATTGTGAATCCTTGTGACATTTAGAGCTAATAATAGAGAATTATGCAATTAGGAAAGAAAGTTCCTGACAAAGAAGCTCAGGACACACATAATCCTCAAGGCTCAGAATGCAGAGAACAAAGCAAGAGCATCCCAAGTTTGAATCATTCAAATTCTTAAGAGAGGAGGATAAAGGAAATTTATTTGTATTGGATATGTGGCATGTGCAAGCATGAAGAAAATATTAAGAAATTAAGTACAGCTGGATCTTTACCACCGTAATGGCAAGTCTCTTGACTAAAAGACACAGGACTGCCACCTTAGTCACTTGGCACTGGCTCTTACCTTAATGTAAAGATGGAGCCTCTTCGCCCTCCATCACGGCTCCCTTCGACGGTACTTGCCAAGGGGGTCTCCAGAAGGCTGGCACGGAGCCTGGCCTGTCAAGTCTCACGTACAGGATGCGAGACAGACAGTCGGCTCCGCTTCCCATCCCTCCCACAGCCAGGGCCATATTTCATGCATGCCCAGCACAGAAGAGCAGCCTGTCCCCCTAGTCTGGTAGCCACAGATATCAACAAATAACGTCAGCTGGAGATCCTAGGATCTAAGCATCTGCTGGAGCAGGAGAGAAGCTGCAGCGCTGCAGGCATTAAGCATATCTTTTAAAAAGGTCTGGTCTTAATGAGGCACATCAGCTCCCTAGCTGCAGTTTAGCAACAACAGCAATACATCCAAGTGTTTGCAGGCTGGGCACATGAAGGAGTATCTGGTTTACAAATGCCAGCCCTGCAAAGACGACCGAGACCTGGCTAAAGATGGACAAACACTCACTGCCTGGAAACAAGCTGGCCCCCTGTGAAGCCAGCACAGTCAATGGCTCTCTCATGACACTTGCGCCTATGTCAGTAGCTAAATCAATAAGGCTGCGCTACAGCCAGCACTAGGCATTAACAGCCCCCAGCTGACATAAATATGGTCAGTATGGTATGACCAAACCAGCCTACAGCATAACCATTCGACTTTAGACCTACACAAAAGTTGCTTCCACTTACAGCACTGCCCATGGCAGCAGCCTGCCGCACCACAAGCCTGGGCTCTGCAGCAAACCTGGTTCTCAGGTCTCCACCTCCAGCCATCACTTCCCCTGCAAAAAGACCTCCTTGGGACACCTGTGGGATATGATGAGCCCCTGTGAGGGACATGCCACAGAACCTCCCATCCCCAGGGCAACTCCCGCAACAACAGAGTACTGGAACCAGTGCATGGTATAATAGCACTCACTCCTACAGAAAAGGTGGTTGCTCTAAAGAACTCACCCATCTTAAC
This sequence comes from Fulmarus glacialis, assembly GCF_000690835.1. Lineage (NCBI taxonomy): Eukaryota > Metazoa > Chordata > Aves > Procellariiformes > Procellariidae > Fulmarus > Fulmarus glacialis. Next base: position 107,307 of record NW_009231538.1, read on the forward strand.
CCTTAACCCCTACACCATCACGCTCTTAGGAGCTTACTGAAACATAGAGCAGCATTGCTCAGTTTAGCTGGCTTGATATTAACTCTGAAGAATTTTGAAAGGAAATCTTCAGACGTGTCTCTTTTATTCTACAAAAAAAAACAGAGTAAAACTCTTACTTTAATAGAAAATAATTCTTACCTCCTAGGAGCCCTTGTTAAGCTTTAAAACTACAGTAATCTACCACAAACCAAGCAAGAAGATACTTTATATTCTGTTCTCTTAAATAAAGATTTTAAAATCTTCAAATCTGAGTAGCACTGCATTGAAAACAGGAGGCTTTTGTTCCAAACCGTTGCTTGTATTTTGCTACAGTTCAAAACTGCAGTGCCCTTTCCACCTCATCTCATTTGGTTTGTATCCACAACTTGTGCACCTTTCACTTTTTAACTTAAGGTTTTGTTTCTAAACTCCTTCCCTCTGTGATTGAGAGTTGTGCAAGTCACAGACACAGGGGTCTTTATATTTATAGTATGTTGCAGATCTGAGTTTTCTCTTAAACTGCCAACTTCTGTAAACTGGGCTGTGATTTTTACTGTGAACCACATTTTGACACATCACATTAAAAAAAAAAAAAAACCCAAACACCTTACATTTGTCTATCAGGGTTCTTTAAGACCTTGAATATCCTGGAAATATGTTTTATATATCTCAGAGCTCTGTAGACTAGGAATTGAAGGGGAAAACCCAGACTAGACCTAGTAATGCAGGAAGTTTCACATGAAAAAGGAAATAGATTACAATAATCATAAATCATCCCCCACACGCAGACTGGGGCTGCAGTTCAATTTCCAAATTAAGACTTCTAAAATCTGAGTTCTGTTCCTAGCTCCAATGCAAATTTCCATTGCAACTTTTGATAAATGATTTCATTTCTCTGTGCTTCCTGTCTGCCAAACAGAAATAGTTCCCTTCTTTTATCTATCCTGCCTATTTAGAAATTAAGATTTTGTGGAAAGGAAACTGAGAAGTGACAACACTAGTGGAAACTATTTCTTAGCTGGGTTCTTAAGTGCCCAATCTGATCAAGGCTTGGATTTCTGGATGTTATTGTAATATCGATGAACTTTCCCTAGGTCACAAAAAAAAAAAATTGCTGCCAGAATATATTGCTAATAGAAGAAAAACTTTAAGCAAACAGCAAACACCATCTTCAGTGACATCCTTTGATGCCTCACCTCACGTTGTAATTAGGATATCTTGATATATTTTCTACTTTACTGACTTTACTGACTAGAACATTATCATAATGCTCTTTTCCAGACCAGATGCATGCAGCAATCATTCTTATCCATCATGTGCACCACTGTGTTCCTCCACAACCATAGTGCTTTACACAAAGCAATATTTATACGTATCAACCACTAATTTCATCCATTTGCATGTCCTCTACATGCAGCCCACCTGACCATAGAAACTCTTCGGTGAATCCAGGTCAAACCCCCCATCCTCCCAGGAGAGCATTTTCCAGTTGTCTGCTATGCAACAGGTTTCCTTCGAGAGCAGGGGGACTCAATAGATCCATATTTTCTAAGTTACATATGTCTAAAGATATTCTAGGCACTCTATAATTAGCCAGCAAGGAAAAGCATTTCTGATTCATTAGGTCAACTTTAATGGTTTCCTCATTAAAAGTTTTTGCTGTTAAGCTGACAGAAGCTAGAATTTAATAGTAGCTTCCAGCACTTTCTTTATTAGCCGATCTCTATTGAATCAGTCTTTATCACCTGAAGAGATATTTTAAATGGAAATTCCTCAGCCCCAAGCAACCTAGATTGACCAAAGGCCTAGAGATTGCTCTGTCCCTGCTTTAATAAACTGACTGTATATATTGCTGCAAAGGTCAGTCCTCATTAGTCAGTGATGGCTATGCAAGATTTAACACGTTATATTCCAGTACTAATTTGTCACTTGTTGATACTGACATATTCTTGTTGATATTAAATAGCTATTAGGTGGAATTTATAAATATGAATCTCTGGGGACCTTTTACAAGAATTCTTCCCCTCTGTGCTGGTTTCAGCTGGGATAGAGTTAATTTTCTTCACAGTAGCTAGCATGGGGCTGTGTCTTGGATTTGTGCTGGAAACAGTGTTGATAACACAGGGATGTTTTCATTACTGCTGAGCAGTGCTGACACAGAGTCAAGGCCTTTTCTGCCTCCCACCCCACCCCACCAGCGAGGAGGCTGGGGGTGCACAAGAAGTTGGGAGGGGACACAGCCGGGACAGCTGACCCCAGCTGACCAAAGGGATATTCCATACCGTATGACGTCATGCTCAGCATATAAAGCTGGGGGAAGAAGAAGGAAGGGGGGCACGTTCGGAGTGATGGCGTTTGTCTTCCCAAGTCACTGTTAGGCGTGACGGAGCCCTGCTTTCCAGGAGATGGCTGAACACCTGCCTGCCGATGGGAAGTAGTGAATGAATTCCTTGTTTTGCTTTGCTTGCGTGCGTGGCTTTTGCGTTACCTATTAAACTGTCTTTATCTCAACCCACGAGTTTTCTCTCTTTTACCCTTCCGATTCTCTCCCCCATCCCACCGGGGGTGGTGCTTAGTTGCCGGCTGGAGTTAAACTCCCGCCCAGTTCACAGCAGTTGGATAGTTCTGTGGTCTGGACAAGTGAACTGCTGTTAATGTGGCAAAATACACAATTCAATTCCTTTCCTGTCCCTTCTGAATATAAATTGGCCAAAGAAAAGTGACAGATGAGTACTTTCACAGGCAGCTCATGGACGCTTAGATTCCCCTTTGTCATGTTTCAGCCAAAGCAAACCACATCTCATGCTAATATTCTTGGGTTTGCAGGGGAGAGGATTCTTTCTTTAAAAGGGCAAAACTGCATTTCTTCCATTTCTCATTAATGTCCCAGCTGCTAGACACTGAATTTTCACAGAGAGCAAGCCTACCCAGCTCTAGACAGTAGTAAGCTTATACAACTTGGTTATTTCAGAGTATGCAAACTGCAAATACAGTAAAGAATTGGGCCCACTGAATCCAATCAAGATTGCTTTATGTTAATTAAAAACTATCCTCCTCAGGAGACTAACTTGATTTTTTTAATGGCTCCTTAATCGGTGTCTTGCTCTGAGTTTGCAAGTCACTTAAAAAAGCCAACTCCTATTCAAACTTCTACTTTCTGTGGGGAATTTAATTTGAGGAACTTACAGGGTATTTTAGGAGAAATGTTTGTCTAACAAATAATGTGTTGTCCCAGGACTCGGGAGGTGAGGATTCAATCCATGCATCTCTCACTGAGGCTGCCTATGACCTTGAAGAAACTGTCTCTCAGGGCTTCAATTTCTGCAGACGCAAAATAAAGGTGGCATTTGCCTTCTCTTGCGTTTGGTCTATCTTGTCTGTCTGGATCATAAACTCTATGTTGGCAAGGACTCCCTCTCACAATTTGTTTGTAAAATGCCTAGTGTGGCACTTTACAAGCTGTAGCAGCTAGTCTAATACAAATTAAAAATAGTAATTCATATGTCAGCATACTAACTGATTTTTCCCATCATAAGCCTCCGTAGGTGCCTTAAGTAGAGGTGTTTCTTTTAAACGGTATCAGATGAGAGAACTGAGGAAGAGAGGTCACATGAGATGGGAAGACATTGCCAGAGGCAGTTCAGCTCCCCGCTTCTTCCATCTTATCACAAGCTACCTCAAACACTAATTGCATTAATTTGGAATTTAGCAGGTTATTAACTAGGGAACCTTCTTTGGTTAGACACTGAAAATGGCACAGAAGGGAGAGGACTTTAGTCTTGGCCAGGGTGTTTGGCTTTGTGGAATTCCCTCATTTCAATAGGAAAATTATAGGAATTCAGGAGCTCAGCTGGCGGTGATATTTTTCCTGGTAATTTCCTCTTGAGGAAAACCAAAACTGGCACACTTAGCGTTAAGACATGACTGTCCATAGCTGCAAAAGCTTCCTGGCACAGGAGTGACCTTGGCATCCTTTATCAGTGCCTTACGATGTTAATGGAGGATTAACGTAGGGAGGAGGAGACAGCAGCAAAATAGGGAATAGATGGGGAAATGTGCGGGCAGTAAAGTAGTAATGAGCTTTCAAAACCCCTCCATACTCACAGACCATAAAAAGTGGCCGAGAGGAGTATTTACACAACCATTCTCTGGAACCAAGATGAAATAATTCAGCATGACAGCAGTTTAGAGACTCAGTGTAAAAAAAAAAAAAAAATTTAATTATGGATGAGGAAAACGGTAAGCACTATAGTAGCACCAGCAAGTGGACACCCTGAGCTCCTCATACAGTCTCTATTACTGTGGCTACTTCTGGCTGCCAAAACACCTCAACCTCCCTTGTTTACATTAGCATACATAGTGTTTTAAACAGACTCTTTGTGTTGCCATCAGCAGCATCAGAATGGAGGTCGAGGTTAGCTGTGAAGAATGACTGTAAAAGTGGCATCCAATCCCAGGCCCTCTTCCAGTTTTTGGGTTTTTTGTTTTTTTAAAAAAAAAACTTAGACAAGCTGCAGAGTGGCAGACTTCTTGCTGAACAGAGCAATCCTTAAAGTAGGAAATAACAGGAAGGCTTAGTGGCATATGGAACCCATTAGAAATGGCATGTTTGCAGGGACAGATTATAAATTGGATCAACTAGAAAAGCATCTGAAAAAAGCCTGCCTACAATTCCATCTTGTGTGAACTGTCTCAATCCAGCTGAAGTGTGTTTCTAACCAGAGACTTCACTTTTCCATAATTTCTTTATTTTACCACATTTGGAAGATGCCTGTAAGTGATGACAGCAGAAGCCCCACATAATGTAAGACCCACCCTGGAGCAGAGGGAAAGGGGAGAGGAACGAATGGCACACTCACGTAGGCACCATAACACACAACCATTACATCTCCAATGTTTGCCGTAACCAGAAAGGAACAATCTCAAAGGTTTAATGGGGCCATAATCCACGTTCATGCAGATCCCAAAGGTCTTCACACCCGGATGTGACAGACATGCGGCTGCCGCACTAGCCCAAAGTGACACGCACTGGGGTGCTCTCCTGCAGCCCCATTCGTGTTGGGAGTGTGGATTTCAACTCCTTGCCCCCCCTCTGCCTTGCAGCCTCTGGAGTCTGACTGCTAACTTCCCTGTTTTATGCAGATGCAGTGGATTTCAACCTAAAAGAAAAACAACCAGTCATTCATTAACATCAGACATGCAAAACAAATTTAGCTAAGCTGATTACTGTAATGTAGTAGCCAAGAGCACTGTTCAAATTGACATGGGAGAAGAAACGCCTTTGATACTCTCAGTACAACGAGCTGTCTATTTTTGTGAAGTCTCATGTTTCCTAATTACCTTAATACTGTAAGAATTAGGTAATACCAATGTACGATCACTCACACCAGGCTGGGTTCACAGCCTCCCATTCCACGGTGCTTACAGGGAGTGCTAATCTGATACGAGAAGTCTGGCTGCGACAGAAACAGCATCAGGCAGCTTCTTTGCAATAATCAGCTGCACCTCAGGATAAGGAAAACCCTAAAACGCCACAGGGCAGAATTCACAGTGGAGTAAAGGAAATGCTACAGGCACGCAGGCAGCTGCAAATACGTCCTCCTGAGTTGTGCCTTGTCCCCTGCCTTGATAAAAACCTTTTCAATGACAGCCACGCTATGGAGGACTGTCCCTTACCCCAGAAAGTCCCTTCCCCATCCTACCACAGCCAAAAATGAAGATGAAGCAGTGCCTTCCCTCGAGTGCTGTGAAAGCAATTCTACTTTCCCAGACGTGTGTGTGCCAGAAGATACATAACACACCCTCTCACCCCACACATCACCTCCGTAATCTGTGCACGACCCACACAGACTCTCAGTATGAACCTGGCACAGCAAAAAAGTGCAGCTATGGAGATGCCCTGACTTAACCTGAGAGGAAGGGAGCAGTTCCTGGAGAAGGTTAATTTTCCATTCATCCAGCCCTTTCCAGTAACAGTCAAATTTAGGCCTGAAGGAGCTGCGTAGGTGATGTTGGATGTCAGGTACGAGATATGCTGCAATAGCTGAGCACGTCAGTGCTGGTAGACATGAAGCGGGACCTTCTGTGCTAACCCCATGGTGTGTGCTTCACACCCCAGTATTTTTCTCTGTGTTTATTTATGGGCAGATTTTGAAAAAGAAAGCAAGGCGTCCTAAAATGGGAACAGATGGGGCCTGCCTATTATCCCAAATCATTCTATGACAGAGAATAAAAACAAGCAAGGCTCATGTGTGGCAACCTGCAGTGCAAGACACTAAGCAGACCCTACTGACAAGCAGTATCTTATTGCTGAAGAGACCCAAGCTGGCTCCCCTTTCATGCACTTCGGCGGAGTTACTTCTACTTCGCAATAGTAAGAGTAAGGAAAGGAATCAGCCTTTGTGTGCGACAAACACAGCTGAGACTCAAACTTTGGCTCTTGGGCATAAAGAAAACTGAAAGCCAAGTAGCTAGGAGCAGCGTTAAACTTTCCACAGCTACAAATTGCTCTTTCATGCATGATACATAAAATTACAGCATGCTTAAATCCTGGATTATTGGGACAATAGGTTGTAGCAGCTTTAATCCAAGTGAGTCATTAAGCTGTGCCACTTCAGTAGGAATCTGCATACTTAAAAAGTGCCTGTGTATCGTACAGTCCATCTGTGTAACACACAGTCCATACAGCCCAGCTCCAGTAATTAACTTAACTACACTTCCTCATGAACATATTGCTACCATGTGTATACATTAGCATCTTGGCAATATTTTCTTTTTGTAAAAAGATTGAAAGTATTAGTGCCAATGTGGTAAATCTGTCTACGTCTGTCTGTATGTCTAAGCCTTACGGCTGTTCACAGGGATTGTTTCTCTCTCTCTCTCCCCCCCTCCTTGTGTTAGACTACCAACTGCTTTGGAAACTTCTTTTTCCATTTCAAATGCATTTTGTGCTTCCATATTGAGATAAAACCCCCAGGAGATGACTAGCAAGACTCTTGCATCTGAGGCAAGGCTAACAAAGGAGGTCTGTTAGCTGTTGATGATGAGCTGAGTTAGAAAGCTTACAGGGAAAAAGGCAGTTGCCGTCCAGTGCAAACCAGGTTGTCGGACTGCACTCCACGGAGGGGCAACCATACAGGTCTGCTGGGAATCTTCAATGGCTTATCAGCCCCATCATATAACCCAAGAAAGGGAAAAGGAACGTGTTACAGGGAAGCCTGCTAGTAGATTTAGATTCACAGTTCAGGGACAGACTCCAAAACTTGAAGAAACCTTGTCAAAACCAGACTGTTCCAAAGACACTGACATAAACCCCAAAACGCTGAAGAGTAACAAAAAGAAAAGCTGAGGCAGGAAAATGTGCTCAACTTGTTTCTCTGATCTCTGCGAGTGCTTCTATACTACATAATGGATGAAGACCTCTGAAAGCCAGTAACCAACCTGAAGTCCACACATCACAGCACACCAAGATTTACCATCTCGGACCAGTCCTGCCCTGCAGGGCAGCCAGCTCAACTATCTCCAGCATATTGCTCTTATGTTTCTGGGACTAAACACAGTGAGAGCCAATGTGGGTATCCAAAATATAGACAGGCTATTTCTTATGCTGTACAGAAGGACTGGCATCAGAGGCTTGGAAAACATGCTTACTCTACTGGAGAGCCTAGAGAAAGTAAGATTAACCCAAACTGTGGAAGACACTGTCTCAGTTGTAGGAGAAAGTCCTAAACAGAGGACCTGCACCTCCAGATAGCAGCCACAAAGGCGAGATGCAGCTGCCTGGAGCCTGCTTCATCTCAGGAAGCTTGGGAGAGGCGAGTATGTGGAGCCCAGATACAGCAATGTGGTCTGGACCCAGCAGCAGGGGTATTACCAAGGTTGTAACACCACTATCCTATACTCCGATTTAAAAAAAAACAATAAATATTACTTAGCCACAGATGTTTTGCCACAGAACTGCCAGAAAGCTTATAAAAACACAAAGGCAGCAGTAGTCATGCTGTTTAATTCCATAACTGTAAAGGATCACAAAAAAATCTAAACAATATTTGCTACATCATTGCTCCCAAGCTGCAACTATACATGCCAAATTTTACCACCAGGAAATAAATGGGAAAAATGCATAGGGCAAATCCAAATAGACCCTGACTCTAAAGTTTTAGTAAGTTGTGCCAGAATTATAATTTGACATTACCTGCTGATCAGTGCTTTGAGAATTCCCTCCCTCATTCCTTGCAATGTCTCTAAATGGAAAGATACACCTTAGGAAAAAAAATTTAATAAATGGAATGCTAATTAAAATCAAGCGTGTGACCTGAAGTAGTGATCTCAAATTTTTACATGCTAACTAGGATACTAGTAGGTAGCAGATTAAAAAATGACTTTTTTTATTTTGTGGACTCCCCAAAACGGGACAAAAAAGCCAAAATATAAACCTGTTTACGGAATGAAAATAACACCCTCCCTCCATTCCCAAAATAAATTAAATGTGTCTACATATTTATTTTTTGGAAGTCTGTCTCAATGGTGAGCCATATCCACCTAAGTGCCTTCTGGGAATTGCAATGTCAGAGCCTCAGGCTCTAATCCTTCTGAGAAACCAGTGCCCAGCCCATCTCCACCTCCCACCTTGTACAGCAATCATGGGATTCTACAAAGTCACAGCTGGCAGAAGTTGTTCATGCTACATCACAGGAGATATGAAACAGCTAAGGAAAGGACCCCAGGAAAGAACAGCAAAATGAGATGCAAAAAGCCAAACTCCTACATGGGACCATGGAAGCTGAGCAGATGCCAATGCACAGTGAACCGACATGACACATTCTGATGGGACCAACTACAGCAAAATATCTTAATTCTATTAAACCCAACATGAAATAGATTTTTTTTTTTTTTTTCCAATTTTACCTGGGAAAATTCAAAAGCTTTCTGCTTTCAAACTTA
>NW_009231538.1:116301-140510 GCF_000690835.1 Fulmarus glacialis
AGTGTTTTGGCTTTGCTTTGATTTGGTGTTTCAGGAGGAAAGGAAAAACCACACTACCGCTTAGACTTAGCAGTGTTTAAATCAGTAGAAGAATTCAGAAGAAGGAAGAATTCAAAAGAGGTAGGGTTGGCACCACTGCTTTTTAAGACTATTGCTAAGGACCGAGCACTGCTTACATCCCTGCCTCGGCACTCACTTGTGCCATGCTAGGAGGTGAACTGAGAAAGCAGGGTGCTGTACCTCCGAACCTCACTTTCCCAGCAAAGGAAGCAGATTCTGCCCTTAATAAAACAGCATAGACTGCTGGAGGGTTCAGCCAGCTCTGCTCCCATGCACAGGCTCGAGTTATGGGCCTGTCTCCCACCATTCCCTCGCACACTAGTCTTGGAAAGGAGTACCGCAAATACAACTTTATTATTCCCATGCTCATAACACTCATCCCTGGGTAGTTAAGGAGGCTGAGGTGTGGAGAGGGAGCAACAGCAGTTGACTCCCAAGCCCAGACGTACACAGAAAATGGCAGTAAGCTGAAGCCATCACTGGGCTAAAGGCACAATAGCACTTTTTATATTCCAGAGCCAGAAGACTTGAGGCATCTCACTGCAAAGCCAAAGGCGCACATTTGCACTTCATTCTGGATTCATGCCAGAGGAAAGCTCTCAGAGAAGCAGCTGTAAAGGAGAACCTGTGTTGTCAGACTGGAGAAGAGAAGCCAGATGTTGGCCAGCAGCTGCCACGTGGCTTGGCCATGCTACCTTGGTGGGACAGGCATCGGATTGTGATTGCCTGCAGTTGAATTCAGAGCTTTTTGCCTCATTTTGCTTCGGATAATTTCACACCTAAATATTTTGTCACGTTACCAAGTTTGCTGGAATATCTGGGGGTTTTGCATGAAAAAGCACTAGGGAATCTGAATTTCCTGTAGAAAAAAGCCCATTTTTTATTTTATAGATGACATTTGCTCTGAAAAACGGACTTTAGAAACAAAACCTTTTACCTATCTGAGCTCACAAGTCTGCAGTTTACAGCTGAATACATTTTCTTTCAAATACTGCCTCGAACTTTGACATGTTCTGCTGTTAGCAGTGAGGTCACGCACTTTTCAAATCTTGATCCCCTGAAATAAGGCACTCCTGACTATATTCACAAGAGACAGGATATATGTTGGTCATATTCAACCACAAATAGTTTGTACCTTTTAAGTGTGTTATCTGTAGTTTCTGTAGTCATCAGCAGTCTTAATTCCTTAATCGACAGTACAACAGTCATCACAACAAAGTATGCCTGCATTTCCAGAAAGCAGCAACTAGTACATCAGTCACTGCTGCACATCAGATTTGTAAGTAAAGATGAGCCAACAACACTGAGACCTCAATCTGAATACATTCTCAAATAGATTAGTGAAAACAATTTAGTGTTTAATATTCACAAGAATTTAAAGAAGTTCACCTTGGCATAAAAGAATGAATACAAGAGGGGTTTGTTAATTTTCCTGAGTATCTTAGTGAACGTAAGACTGCAGTTCATAAAATAATCTGGGGTCCCTTTGAAAACCAGCATAGCTTCATTCTCTCTACAGCTTTAACAAACTCAGGGCAGATGAGTTTAGAAACAACACAGATGATGTGCTCAAAGTCTGTTTTCGCATGGACCCATTCACTAGCTATACATTTAAGATAAGAATAGCCTTCTTTCTCTAGACCATCCAGGCCAACATCACCACAAACAATTGCAAAACAATGACTGGGAGACAGCAAAAGCCATTGCTGACCTTGCCAGAGGTTTCTTGCCAGCTTATAACCCTAACATATGTTATTTCATGGCTTTCAGGCACAGCATATTTATATGTCTATCTCATGACTCCACTGGTCACAATACTCATCGCTGCTGTCGATCCACCAACTCTAAGTTGCCTATTGGGCCTCAAATATTTGAAACACTACAACGGAGAGGCCACTTGAGTATCTGCACCATCACTCTCCACTGAACCAATATCTGTGTGTAATTACCGTCTCCATGTTTATGGAGGTGAGGCAAAATTTTTGTACAGCCTACCATCTTTGGCAATGACCACTTAGCCTAGAAGACAGAAATAGAAAACTGTGCTGAAAAAAATTACAAAGGAGACATATTGCAAACATGCAAACAATTCTGGAATCCTGATAGGAAAAGAAATAAAACAGTGAAGAATGAAGGGGACATGGTTAGACAAAGTCAACATCTTGGGAAGCAGTTGGTAAAGCGAGAGACAGATTTTAGCATAGTAAACAAGCTATAAAGTTCTCCACAGGAAGAGCAGACAAACCACCCTGGATTACCGCAATGTCTAAGCCACTTCTCCTTTGTGATGATTTTCTTAGACAAATCTTGGTTTTCTGCCTATTTGTTTACAGGGAGACATGTAAGTGGCTGTCTGTTTTGGAATCATACTTTGAAGTCAAATGCTGTAACTTGGCCTAGACACACTCTTCTCTTATGATGAACACACTTCCAACTTGTAGAAAGAAAACAAGGATTTTCAAACAAAGCAAAAAAGTATCTGGATGCTTTTTTTGTTTTTTTAAAAATACAATTTTTTTAATTTAGAATAGTTACGTTCTATCACTCATTATTCCAAATGCAAAATTGGACAAGAACTTGATAGCAATTGCATATTAGAGCAGCAGGAAGGATAAATCCATAGAAACCTTGCTTTGACAGTGTATTGCAAAAATTCCGGGATATGACAGGCATGTGATCTCCCAAAGCTGTATTTTGTACGCCACATTAATGGTGTAGCAGCAAGTGCTGGCTTTGTTACCTTCTGCTCTGGCTTCCTCACACAGCAGTGTTGTGAGCTTCCCGTCCCCTCAACCCTCATAGACGTGGTGTATCTGGAAAGCACGTACGCAGTAGACCAAACAAGTGAAATTTCTGCAGAGATTACAGTGAAAAAAGCCACCTGTACCCCATCCTAGCAGCTGCAGGAGGTCTGTGACAGCAGTATCAGAGTGGCTCCATTGTGCAAAGGGCAATATTGCATTCACAGATTTGGACAAAAATAAGGTGTTTCTCAGTAGTGGTGTTTCCGACCTGATCCCTCACAGATCTTCTATCCAACCTTTTGACTGACAAGAGATGCATCAGCTGGGTACACAATAGGCAGGCAACTCTCTGAAGGAGCCAGTAGGGAGCAACTATGAAAACTGATTGTACAACCAAAGGAGAAAGTACCTCCTCATAAATCTCCCTGACAGAAATAAAGCAACAACCTGTCACTCAGCCCAGACCCTAATTCTTTGTTTTGGAGTCCTAGATGTAAGCCTCATGTCTACATTGCATCTCCTTACGTCAGTTCTGTAACAGTCCATACAGACCCAGAGGAGTCAGAGAAGCTAGCAACATCTTTCACGATTTCCTGACAGCCCTCTTTCACTTCAAAATCAACAGTTCTAGAACGGTTCACATATCCCACCTATGTCTGAACCCATTCAAACCTCACAGGGAGAAGAGAGAGAGCTTCTATCGAAGAGATAATTACAGTCCCTAGGTGGATGGAATTTCGCAAATTCAACATCCACGTAAAGTATCTGCAGGCTGCATGGATGTGCCAAAACCCTCATCTGTCTTCCCAGAAATCAAAAGCCTTGCTTAACACGAATAATATTATCCCTGAAGTTTAGTTTTATAGGTGTTACATCATTCACAGAGGTATTGCAGCACTAGAGAAAACAGTGAAAGGGCAAAAAAAAAAAAAGGGCCTTTCTCTGTCTCAGCATAGTAGCTTTGCCACTTTTAATACAAGGAGTAATATCATAGAGCTAAAATGCTTTACATCACCACAGAAACTATTGTTGCAGTCATTGCATGTGAGCAGGTCCCACCTTAACATTGATTCCAAACACTGAGAGAAAAATCCTCCAAGTAAATTTGAAAATAGTTGATAAAGTTCGTTTTTGACCCAATAACCTCCTCTTTCTTTGCTCATTCTCTGTCTGGTGGTTCATTCTTCACACACATAGACACACAAATATACTCACGTGTATTGGCTCAGACATAAAAGTCCCAACTGATACGAGGAAGAAAAAATGTCTTTAAATGTGAAGTTTGCTAAAATGCTCTCACCAAGAAGTGCAAATGTGTGCTGATTATAAATATTCACTGAATGGAGTAGAAGTGATAAATTTTATATGCCTACCAAGGGCTGTATATTTTCAGCTGATTTTATTCTTTCTGGAAGGCTTTATAATGCGTTTATGAAGATATGCTTACCGGCAGGATTAAATCTCTCCTGTTTGCACAACTATAATGCAAAATATGCAAATATTGTGGTAAATTAAAGCAGTTGTTGTTGGCTTTTCTCTTCCAAGGAAACTTCATTGTGAAGGATTTTTCCCTTCTCCTCTTTAGCTTATTAAAGTCAAAAACACACCTTATCCCATAATTTCTATACCCTAAAACCATCTTTTCTCATGCACCACCTTGCAGAGAAGCTACTGTGTATTTTGTCTGGGAAAAGACTGCAGGACTTGTCCTACTCTGGAGTGACAAGTATGCAGTGTGAGCAAGCCAGGGCTTGTACTGAGACAAGAAGAAATAAAACAGCTTACATGTAGACATTTGACACAGATACTGATCGCCAGAAAGAGCATTTACTGTATTAAACTGAAATCCATGAATAATTCACCAGTTTCAGCTGATGACAAACCCAGAAGTGGCAGAGTATTTGATGATCAATAATTATTTCTGAGATTTTAGGAAGCGTGGCATCTAATAACTGAACAATTTAATTAAGCGCTAGATTTGATTGTTTAATTGCATATGCTGTATCAATCTCTTTTCCTTTTGAATTTTGTGCAGGTGCTAAAAATAGTTTCTCGCTTTTCGAACAAATGCATTTCTCACCATGAATTACAAAACTGGTTCTCTAATAAGGTTTTCAAATATCGCATTTTGTGCTACACTTCCGCTCTCATTGAACTGCTAATAGCCTTCAAATAAGTTTACTGGAAACCGTAGCTCTAGGTTCACTGAAATCACATCTGAATCTCATCTGTTGCTGAGGTTTATAATAAGTGACCATGCTAAGACTGAATCTGATTTTGCTGTGACCTTATGTCCAGCGCTGTGGTACGCCAACAATAGATAAAATTTCCAGCAGTCAGAGCCACAACACATGTCCAAGTTGTCAGTCTTGGAAACATTCTTCAAAAATGAAGCAGATCCATATATTTATCTAAAGAGCTTTTCTATGGGAACAGTTCCTTTCTAAAACATCTCCTTTTAAAATGTCATATCATTAGTTTTCACACTAAGCAAATCTCAAAGTGCCAATCAAATTTATTCACTGACAGTGTTTTCCTAGGTCTGCTGGCTTTGTGCCGTCAGCTTGGGATGCAGAAATCCAGCTTGTTTTTTTTCCAAGCAGTATAAATAAAAGGGATTTATTCACGCTTCTCACTCTGTGTCAGAGCAGCAACCTTCTCCACTGTGGATTCCAACAGCTTCTGGGTTTTAAATATCCCCTAGGATGAGGATCCTGGTGTTTCCCCTGAAACACTGTGGGACAGTTTCTGATCTCTCTCACCGTGTAGCCTTTTTCTTGCTACTTGCTCCGGTTTTCGTTTTCTTCCATTACTCCAAGTTACAGGAAACTTCCCTGTGCTGCGGTGAAGGGTTCTTCTTCCTCCTGAAAACCGCAAGTCTCCATACACAGGTATATGCTTCTCCGCATCATCCTCGCACCTCAAACCTCCCTGATCAGACGTCAATATATTGGGTCTTTAAATCTTCTCTCCTAAGTGACTATCCCAGAATCTTTGCTTGCGCACTCTTTAAACGCAGTTTCTCTACACCAAAAGTGCAGTTTCCTGTGATTCTAGATCCCTAGCCAAAACCAGCTGAATTTTACAAAAAACTGACGCCAGCAGGCTTCTGTTGAGGCCTGTGGTGTGCAACTACAAATTCTGTCTTTACTCTATGATCCAGTGCTTTTGAACATATGTAACCCTGGACTGTACAGATCCTTCTGAAGAAATTTTTCATAAAAATCTTGTCACTCACTGCCATCTCCTTTCATGGCTAGGTTAATCTGTAATAACTTTCAGTCAAAAAACAGCATTAGCCTGTTACAGAGTTTTGCTGGAAACTTCTCAACCAGATCCATAGCTTTTACCAAAACAACCAGAAATAGTCAGTCAGTTCACACGTGTACATGCATCTAATCCCATTGCATCTCTGTGCGTGGTAGCTGAGGTGCTGGGGCAGCCTGAGACCTTTCTAACTTACTCTGTACTGTCACCGCCCTTGGAGCTAGCCAAAGATAAGTCTTTGCAGGAGGATCTGAGACACCGTTTTTATTAATCAAATGGGCCAGTTATAAAATGCTTCTTGAAGTAAATAATGCCAGCTCTAAGCTGCAAAGAAACCCTAGAAATCATGGTAACCCTTTAACAGAGCCTTTTCACACTAATAAAAAATATTTTAGTCTGGTCTCAGCTTCCATGAGTACAGCAGCACCTACGGTTCATTTTCTATCTGTCATGAGAGCTCATGTAAATTATGTCTTGTGTGATCCTGAAACCAAGTTGATGTACTGTAAACCATTATTTCTGTCCTGGTAGAAATAATTTCTTATGGCTACGATGACACATACTATCCCCACTGTGAGAAAGCTGTGCTGATTGATATGAAATCAACCCTCGTCACTAGATATCCTGATGCTGAAACAGCAGACTGAAGATACAAAAAAAACAGCATTCGAAGAGTTTTTTGCTATGTATATTCCACGCTGCCTTTCACACTCCAGTCATGTCTGATGAGATTTTAGTTTTTCTCAGTTAATTTTGCTTTGACCATTCTCATAGTGCTGCTTTGTCCACTTTCTTAAAGTGTTCTGCCCCTACAATCTTTACTGACAGGACTGTTCTCCAAAGCACAGGTTATTACAGAGCAGACACAAAACAAGAATTTTAAATGCATGCGTTTATCCCAAGAGCCTCCTGTACGCAAGGCTGGGAACAGCCCCAATCTGAAGGGCAAGGACTACAGAGCCACGTGGTGAATACCATTTCGTATGGCCCAGAGTGGGCAGGCCATGCCAATTAGCAGTAAAGGGGTGTTTCATCCTCTGAGCTCCCAAGGTAAATCCTGCCTGCAGTCAGCATTATGTTCGTATGGTCTCAGCAGACATTTGATCTGCCTAATCAAAAGAATCCATTTTCTGCTACCCAAAGAAGGAATAATGCAGTACACTCCAGAAAAAAAAGATGCAACAGTTTTACACAAACACACTGTCAAATCATACTTGAATAATTTTGACTCATGTGGCACTTGTTCATGAACAGAAAAGAGGAGTTCAATCAGTTGACACCTAAGTTCTTACAGATAAAAAAAAAAAGGAGCTGGCAACGCTGAATTTTGAATAATTTTGTGGGATTCATTGTTCAATCCATGGTTACAGAATATAAGAACATAGTTAGGAACATCTTTTCAGAAGTTTCAGTGAGCACATTTCATTTTTAACTGCTAGAAATCACTTAAATTTATCGGGACATCACTATCTAATCTGGCTTAATGCCTCTGCTCTCTAGCTCATGTATTTCAAGACGACATTTGGAATAGTCTTCAGCGTTCTGCAAGATTAGGTTTAACTTAAGGCTTGTGACACCTGTGTGTATTTCCTAGTCATGACTCATCCCAGTACAAGTAGTTTCCATTAGGAATGAGTGACACTGCAGAGAAGGCAAATCAGCAACTGGAGAATACTACAATTAATAACTGAATCCATATTCAGCTTCAGAATAACAACATATGAAAGCAACTATTAAAACTGCTCAGCTAACACCTGAGAAACAGCCTATCATTCCGGATGACGCTTCGGAGGTATTGCTCCATATGCTTGTATCATGCCGCCAATATATTCCCATAAGTCTTTCTTGGCAGACGTTCCAAAGAGCATAGTATGTACTACATGACCAGACAGATAAATATCGTTTCACAAACCTTATGAAGTAAAGCCACAAGAACACTCCCTTTCAGACTGAGTTTTATCACAAAGCAAGATTAAAAAGGTCCTGTGAATTTTTTTGCCTTCAGCTGTTGTTTGTTTTTTTCTTATAGAGCTATGTACCAACCAGCTAAACCAATAACCTGCCCTTACTTCCATGCCTGGAACAGCCACAGTCCTACAAGCATTGCAAAAAATGGGCTTTGGCCCCCGTCAGAACAAGACAGAGAATCTCTCTAAAATATCAGCAATCACCAGAGAATTGGTAATGTTACTACAAACTTGGGTTATTCTATTTAGCAACTGTCTGCATGCCCTAAAACAGCACATCACAACCATATGTTATAGTTTTGCTTTTTAGCTATTTCCTTTAAAAAACAATTGTAATGGCATTTCTCCAGCTGTAAGGCATTTGCCCTAAACACACTAGCAGAAACTTGAGGGGTTTTTGAGGTTTTTTTTGCTTGAGTCACAGGACAAGTAATTGCCAGGATAAGATGTGATCTGGATGGGAGGATGACCTGGGCTGCCACCTAACAGGTTTAACAAAGTCTCTATGTCGTAGCTAACAAGAAGGCTGGACAGCAGAGATTAGATGCCAGGCTATGAAGATGGAAAAAGCCAGGGAAGAGGTCAACTCAGTTTACGTGTCTCAACAGCTTCCCGTAATACAGCCACTTTGGCATCTCCCAGTTGTTCCCACTACAGTTTCTGCTACAACCATTCTGCAGGGTGTTCTGTAGGCACACTGCTCTCCTGGTACACTATGCAGGGCAAAGGATACTCTGCAGGACATTTTGCAATGTCACCATCATTCTCCTGAATACACAGGGGAGAAACGGCACTTGTGTAGTATATACATAACAATTTCTAACCAAACCTCAGCAACAGTTCCTGCAACAAGGACAAGCAACTTCTACAGCTAGAAGGCTTTTCCTCCGCTGCATTTCAAAGTTGTTAACACTTGTCAAAAGGAAAAAGCAGTAGAAGTCTTTCCTGATGGCGTGTCTCAGGAAAACTTGAATATGGGGATCACTATCTTTGACTCTGTAGAAAGAACCTCCAGCTTTTTAGCATTGATTTGCAGTTGCTTGTCCTCTGGGCCTATCCAAAAGAGCTTTCTAGCACCACGTTGTAAGCGTGTTCTAGATGCTCCGTGAAATAAATAAGTGCTGTTATTCAATTGAATCTCACCTTAAGACATAATCATTCTTGAACACGTATAGTTGATCCCATGGAGCAATTTGATTCTTTTAATCTGTTCGAACCCTAACTCATCTGCTTTTTTTTTTTCTTTTTTATATCCTTTGTGCTTTTGCGTTGCCTTTGCTAGTATTATAATAGCAGATTATTAACAGAAATTTAACTCACTGATTATTTCTCTTTTATAACTAGCATGTAGCTACTGTTTTCCATTTTGGACGATACATACTACTTACATTTTGGAATTACTGCCACTTATTTAGCACCTCTGTATGCACCAGCTCTTCTCATGTCTACTCATGCAAAGTTCTCCATAACTAATCCTACTGACAATAGCAGACATGGCTTCCTTCTGCAGCACGGTAAAGATAACCAGAAGTAAGGCACATGGCTCTTCACTAGGGTTTTCTAGATCACAGAAAACAGGGTGTTCCTCTCAAGAGCGCCCATGAAGAATGAAGTTCTATCTGCAGCTTTCATGTGAATTGGCCTTAGTGCTGACCACTAAAGGACTAAGAAATTATCTAAGGACATAGCAGTGAATTACCCTACAAACTATGGGAGCAGCAAAGTCCTGCCCTTCTGCTCCTGGTCTGGCACAATCACGCCCTGTTAGAATTTCTGGTCAGTCCAGCCCCAAAGAAGACATTGCTCAGCCTTGATTAGGTACTATGTCTGCTCTAGGGATGTTAACGATTTGAACAATAAATACTGCTACCATAAAAATCCAGTGTATTATGTTATATGTGAATTTAAGTGAAGCAGTAAGAGACCTTGAGAAAACAGAAGGTAAATTAAAGTTACCTCTTGTCCCCACAGCTTCTGTATAATAAGAAAAGCTTTTTCTATAGGACTTGGAGTTTGCCTTTTGTCTCCACTGAACAAGTGTCTCAAGTGTCCCTTAAAAGCTCAATGTAGTTATATTGGCCTTGAAAAAATCACAGTACTGAGGTCAATGGGTCCAATTCTGCTATAAAGCAAGTGTGGAAGTGAACCATGTACACCGAGGGTGGACGTGATGGGTTGCTAACGCAGCCAGTTTAACTGGAGAAGGTGAGAAGCAGAGCTCAGCATTTGTCTAATGGAGATGGAATAAAAAACCTCTGAGGCCACCCATTCAAGGTTCTTCAGTCCTCAATATTTGTGCTGATTTTGGGTACTCAGCACCATGCATGTGGAAAATCAGCTGTCTTTCTCTGTTCAATACATAGTTAAATGTGACACATACACATTTTAGGAGTTTTGTTTTGCTTTTTATCAGAAACTCCAGCATTGCTATTCATCAAATAAGGTATTCAAAATTCCAGGTTTCAGCCAATGCACAGATATTACGAATAACACATCCTTTCTATCTGCCTGATTTTTATGTGTCATCCATTATGGGACTTCATCTAAATACTGACTATAGAATTGAGACAATTAGCAGCACCTCTGTATGGATGAGACCACACCGCTGTGACGGTCACCAAGAAAGGGGAGAGTTCTGCCTTCCCACAGGGGAGCTGGGAGCCACTCTGTCTCAGCAAAAAACAGCCTCCTGGTCTGAAGGGAATAAATCTATCACTGCAGTCTGCTTCCCTCTTTGAGACAAGAGTCTGGAAAAACATTCACATTAAGCGTGATTTTTTTAAAAAAAAAAGACGACTGATAATAAATACAAAGCTTCATGTTCCTACTTACTGACAGAAGCTAGGCATGTTGCATTGTGAGATTTCTCATGTATTTTCAATCCATCTGGTACTGTCCAATATTGAAAACAGGATATTGGACTAAATGGGCAATTAATCTAATCCAGTACAGCAATTCCTATATGTTTCTTTCCTTCTAAACATATGCCAATATAGAATTATAAACAGTGTTGGAAACATTTGAATTTTATGTACTGAAGGTCACTGAAGAGCACACAGTTCTCCCTTCCTCCCTCTCCCTTCCACAAAACACTGTGTGCTTTTTTTTCCCAGAATTAATTCCTATTTGTCCTGGTTTCGGCTGGGGTAGGGTTAAATTTCTTGCTAGTGCTGTGTTTTGGATTTAGTATGAGGAGAATGTTGATAACACACTGATGTTTTCAGTTGTTGCTAAGTACCCTCCTAGTCCAAGGACAGCTCCCATGCCTACTGACTGAGCTAGGTACACAAGATGGGAGGGAACATAATCAGGACAGCCAGCCCAGCTGGCCAATGGGGTATTCCATACCATGTGACATCATGCTCAGTATATGAATGGTAGGCGTGATCCAGGAAGTACCGATCGCTACCTGGTTATCGGTCAGCGCGGGTGGTGAGCAATTGCATTGTGCATCACTTATTTTGTATATTTTATCATTATCATTATTATTCTCCCTTTTCTGTTTTATTAAACTGTCTTTATCTCAACTCACGAGTTTTTCTCACTCTTAACCCTTCCGATTCTCTCCCCGTCCCACTGGGGGGGGGGAGTGAGTGAGCGGCTGCATGGTTGGTTAAACCACGACACTATTTCATAAGTAACTCAGCTTTTAGATAACTTGTTACTCAGAACAGAATCAAATACTCACTCAAGCCTATGAGGTTTAGATGGTCTTTTCAATACCAGCATGGTAAAAAATCATGATTTCAAGAGCAAGACACATAACTCAGAGTTCAAGCAGTAAAGCAATTCATCTTCAACAGAACAGCACATGGTAGCTCTGAAAACAAAGCTCTAAATTCTGACAATCATCCTAAAATATTTAACACTGAATCTCTTTGGAGATTTCTGTTAGAACTTAACAGAAAAGACCCATCGTCTGCTTGCAAAATAAATGCAAATCCTTACAAGACTGGATAACCATAATATGGCTCCAGGCGTATCGTTGGTTCTTTCTTACTATCCCCTCCTATGAGAATCATCATATTCCCTGATGCTCAGAGAAAGCTCTTTAAATGGCTGCTTTTTCCAGTCTCTTCCAACACACTTATTTTTTAGGCATCACCTCTTTTCTCTTTCACATTTCACACTTCCATTAATAACTAAGATCAAGAGTTCACATTTTGGTGCGTTAATCCAATCAACTCACAGCTTGTGATTTTCATGTTGTTTTATAGTTTATAAAAACTAAACAACAAGCTAAAGAAATAAATTAACACTGCGCACTGTCAAGGTAAAATCAAAAAGAGAATTATTTACAGTCTGTTCGTGAAAGGGATTAAGCTCACTTATGACTGAAGCCTACACCAGTGCTACCAAGAACAGACCCTCCGCGCTTCGGCATTCTCTTCACACTGAACACACACCCAAGACGGCAGCACTCTTGATGACCCAACATACCATACACACATTTGTGTGCCAAATTAAACTTTGGTTTGAAAATCACCACGATCTCCAAAAGGCAAAAATGAGAAACCCCAGATTTAGGTTCCTTCTCCCGCTGACCTGATACATCAGTCATAGTTTTCTTCTCTGCCCCGAGCCTCTTATTTATGTCTTTGGGACACGTGTTTCACTATACATGTGCAATGACCAGCACAATGGCTTTATCCCAGCTATGGCCTCCAGGTAGGAGTTCAAAATAAAGTTTCAGGACAAAACAGTAAAGAGGTAAAGGGTATTTCTCAGCCCAAACTCAGAAACAAAGTCTCAGCCCAAAGTCAAAAACAAATTACTTTGATGGATTATGCTAATTCACATCAGTGAAGAGGCCAACTATTTTTTCTTGGGGCAGGGGAGGCATTATATGCAATATTTATTTGACACTTACTGTGCCTTACATGATCTCATTTCACCCACCTACATACCTTGCCCCAACTAGAGAGTCTAAAGAAGTGCACCATGGCATGTTAAAGTTCATCTCAGTCTTGTCCTTAGAGGAATAAAAGAAAATTATTTAGCCTTCCTTCATCAGCCATGTTTTTTCACTCTTTGTGTTGATTCCCATGGACTCTTTTCATCTCCTGTTTTGTTACCTCTTTCTTACAACACAGTCTCAAAAGGGATATTCCACACTTTATGCTACATCACATCTTAAGACAGTATATGCTTCTTAAGTAGATCACTTAGAAACCATCCCTGTGCCCAGCCAAGAAACATATATCAGACTTGGACTTTTCAATGAGAAATTAGATGTACAAATCCTTTTTCAATTGTGACTAAACAGACAATAAAACTAACACTAACCCATAGGACACTGTTACAGAAATGAAACTTTTAATCAGATCTTTAGATTGCCTCTATTTGCATTAAAATATTGCTTCTTGGCTTGTATATCCTTGTATATGTTTGTGAGAGGACTAGTCATCTCTGCAATAACAAAGCAGCATGTCCAGTCAATCACACATTACAGCTCCAAATCAAATAAAAAAGGGTTTCATGCTCCTAACAGGGAAAATACACCAAATGCAAAGGTCAGAACCTAACAGAAGACGAAAAAAATTGAGGAGAGAGAGAAGAATCATTCAGAAAGGAGTGTGTGTAGTTGTAAAACAGCTATTGCTCTTCTGTGAGAATGTATTATCAAGACATTTGTGAGGGTCCAAGTGGCCAAGTACTATTAAGAAAAAGAGTCTTGCAATTATTTATATTCTTATCACCACGCCTGCAGATAATCTTTGGAATAAAACTGTATCTCAAATGGTATCCTTTCATTAACTGTCTCCAGACAAATCAATATATGGTGTGAGAGGTGTGGGCAGCATCTTTCAAGAGAAAGAAATTGCTATTGTAACTTACAACATGCAATTAGTCATGCAAAAATTAAATGCTCTGGAAATACAGTCTTTTTTATAAATGCTTCATTGCGAAGAGTAGATGGTACTTCAAAATGCTGGTGGAGCAATAAGTTCTTGTTTGTCAACATAATATTCCCATATGTAATTACAAAATTGTGTGCAAGCTGACCACTTTACCTTGCTCCATTAGGAAATGGACCACTAGCATTAAGAATACCATGACAAAACATCTATTTTCAACTATGGAATGAAAAATAATTCCAATCACTAAGTTACTTTCACTGCTTTTCTCTCTTATATATTTCATCTGTGCCCTTTAACCTAACTCAAACCTTTTCCTAAGCCTTCCAGGAACAAACACATAATTTAAAAAAAGGAGGGTCAATTATCCAATTATCTTCACGTGTTTACTAGGGTAAACAAGAAGAATCAACTTAATTGCATCTAAAAGATTCAGTCTGAGGTCTAGGAAAAACTTTCTACCACTAAAGGTGGTGACACACTAGAATAAGGCTGCCAAGAGAGGTCATATAATCTCCTGTACTGTCCCTACATGTGCCTGAAGGTTTTTAACAGCTGCAGAGAAGATCCATACTGTGTCCGTGCAGAGCATTGGACTCAGCTACTTCTCAAATTCCTTTCCAGCCTGACATATCCATTATTCTCTGCTGATATGCACCCTGGCTCTACAAGCGCATTGCTGGACTGTTGCACTCATACAGCTTATGCCAAGACAGGGCTTGGCGTAAGTATAGGGTGCTGTCAAAATACTAATACTTGCAGGACCAGAGCTTTCTTTAACACTCCATGATTTTTCATTATTAAGACATGTGTGAGGTCTCTATGCCCTTCAGTTTGCAGAGGTCATTGCAGTATCTTTTTGATTAACTGATCAGTAGTGCTTGCTTTTTTGCAACAGCAAATAAAGACCTTCCTGAGTAATATCAAATGCAGTTTTCATTCCTGGTGAACACAGTTGCATAGGAAAGGGTGCTTAAAACAACTTAATTATCTTACTAAAAGAAGTTAGAATGTTATCTGTGTTAGCTGTCATTTAAACAGCAAATTACAGCAAATGTTATGCAATAAGAAATTAAAAAAAACAAATCAAAACAAAAAACAAATTCCTGCCATAGTTAATAAAATAAACAAAATCCATAGTGTAATCTACCCTCAAAAGACAGTCAAGACTAGGTATCATGCTGATTACTACTTTGTCATCCTCTCTCAAAAGTCATTGCATCTTTCCACAGCAAAATATGATCCAATCTGAAGATAATATATAAAAACATAGAGAAATTGCACTTGGTATAGAAGTGATCACATTTTTAGCCATATTCTGGGCCTCCACAAATTGATGCGAGTATCCAGTTTGCCTGTTATTTTATTTTTAACTACAGTCATAAACTAGGCTGATGCCCTCAGGGAGATTTCTATAGCTGGCCCACCAAATACTATTCCTGGTCAGTATAGCATGACTGTTCCCTTCAATACATACTCCCTAGTTTGCTCCATTACCCAAGAAACCACATTTTTCCACTAGCCTGAGATAAAAATCGGGTAGCAGTCATGAGACCTGATGGAAAAATATACTTTATGTAACCAGCCTTTTATGTTCAACAAATAAAAGATACCGCTTCTTTAATGTGTAAAGGGTTAGTGCAAGCAAATTAAAGAGTTTCCAAGGGACACTGAAATGGAAAACCTTTTAAGAATTTCAGAAGCTGCAGGGTGATTACTGGGAGTATTATCTTCCCATCTGAAACAAAAGCATTTTAAGTTTGAAATTTCAAAGTGGTTTTTTTTTTTTTTGCTCTGTACCGATGTCTGCTGAGTACAGAAGTGTGTATAGGTAATGGGTGCCATCGGGAAGACTATTACTGGTGTAAACAATCAGTTATCTCTCATTGCTACCGAAACACTGTTTGGTACTAAGCACATCAGACAACTGTTCTGGGGTTGTTTCGTTTTACTCTATTGACAGCTAACGTAGGCAGGATTTCACCTGACTAGAAATTCTGTTTATTTTAATCATGCTAAAGGAGTGAGGCAAGCTTGACAGGCGTTAGAAAGAAAACATCATTTCTTCAAAGATGTTACAATCAGATTAGTTTTCATAGACTAAGCCATAAGATCCATGAAGCTTCTGGTTTATTAAAGTCTAAACACAAGATAGATACACCTAAACTCAATTTCAGACTACCTATGACTCTGCATTACAGGGTGGTCCTTCTTCCTTCTCACCAGAGCTCATGGTATTTCTTTCACTTATTACATAATATATGTTAAACGAGGTGATCGCTGGTGGTTGCAGTTTGCTATACATTCACACAAAGGATTACAAACACTCTTAGACCAGGAGTCGGGCTGCTCGGGCCATGGATCTGCATATGGAAGAATAAGCAGTATCACACCCTGTATTCTCTCCTGAATCATGCAAGAGAAAAGCAGAAAGACTGGACAAAGCTTTATCCCTACGAACACAGAGGTACACACAGATTCTTTAGCCAATATGGACAAAGGCTCAGGAACTTTCCAAGGGAAAAATATTAAATTCTTTCCTCAAAAGCGTTGCAGTATGCCCTGCTCCTCGCTCAGGACAAAAATCAGTTTCTGTATGACATTTAAACTCAATGTCTTTTTGTTGCTTCTCAAACTTTAGAAAATACAAACATACTAACCTGACTCAGCTAAAGGCTTCATCTGTTGCCTTTTCTTCCTTAAATGCTGAGAGATTTCTCCTCCCCTCTCCCCAGCTCCGAACAGTATCTAATTTTTGATGAGCATGTCCCCTGCTACTTGGTCTGTTTATTTGTCTTACCTTGCCTCTTCAAATTTTAGCAAATTTACCCATCTCCTTGACAAAGCCACATTTCTTCTCTTCTTTCTCTCTAAAGACAAATAAGCAGGTTTTTTTTTTTTTTTTCCAAATAGAACAAGCATCAGCTGTTTCTTCATTCTCCCTCTTCAGCTCTGTCCCCAGCTCCCCAAGGAATCAGTTCTCCACATACCTCCACGCCACTCTCAGTATATTTGGAAAACCCTTGACCTCAGGTTAGAATGTACCGCCTGGCTCTCCATGTTCAGTACTCATATTTACTCTTAATTATCTTTAAAACAGATTTGTTTATACAGTCAGATGTATGTTGAAAGTTGCACACTTGTTGCTTACATCCTGCCTTGAGCCGTTTTCCCACAAGGATATCTGGTGCCCTTTTGCCCACACGCTTATTCAGTGCAATTGGGATGAAGGTCAGTTGCAATCCCTCCGACTGCTGTCCCACTTCTGCTGTAAACTGATGAATTCTAATCAAAATACCTCCGGGCATTTTACAGTCTCTCAAAGTCACTTTTGTGTTTCTTCATCTAGTGCTCTCTTAACAAGTATTTCAAATTGGATGATAGCACTAGAAGGTTTTACTCAAATACAAGTAGTACCCATTTTCCAGCCTTATTAAATCATAAAGCACTTGATTCATTTCCAAGGATTAGGTCCAAAATATCCTCTGGCTATATTGACCATTCAACAAATTGCATTATGAAAGCAGCGCTACACTAGAGTAGCTCTAAAAGCCTTCCTTCCTTGGATTTTGCATGGTTATTATTCCAATCAATATTGGAGTGATTCAAATCCCTCATGATCAATCTCCAAGGCTTCTTTTCGGTGCTTTTCTTATCGGTACAAACATTTCACAAATAATTTTTGTGAACCGCCCTCAGGGTCTATAACAACAACCAGCCTTTTCATCATCAACTTCTTTCCATACCATCTCTGGTTTATGGGACACAATACATGTCTCTTGGGAAATTCTTTGCCATCCTTCAGTATTAATGCTTGCCATCCAAGTCAGTTTTGTATTCCAAATCTCAGAACCCTAGACCTTTCCTGGTTGGTTGGCTAGATATCACACCCCTTAAAATATTTATTCATTCAGAAATGATAGGCTACTGAAGACTAACAAGCCTCCCTAGCAGTTCCTGTCAAGACACCCATGTGGTTTGTGTGGGAGAGAACTCCCTTTTTAACATCAAAAGCAAGAAAAAAAATCCAGTGCTATATTAAATACTTCAGTCAGAACATTTTAGTTCTGAAAATAAAATGTTTTTTCCCCACCAAAAAGACGTGTAGTCTGACTGTAGCCAGGAGTATGGTTTTTCTTTTCCCTTACTTTGATAAATTCAAACTTCTAATGGGAAGAAAATCTATGGTCTCTATACCCCATAATCAAAGAGAAAAATTCCATTCCCTTTCCTCACTCACTTGCAGAAATGCTTCTTTTAACATGTATTTCTAGAACACAATACCATGAAAATACATCCTGTCATTCAAATCTACCTTGTTGCAGGTCTACAGTACGGCCCTCACCACATCCCCCAAATTTAGGTTTATTATATTCTGTCTACTGTAGGGGTTAAATCAGTTAAAATCCAATGGAATTTCTATTTGATGCTCTCGATAGTGTGACAAATCGAGAGAAAAGGCAGGGGCACATGAAGGGTGCACTAATTTCAATCAACTCTTTCCAAGTGTGTGAATGCCAGAGAATGATTGGATCTCAAATTTCATCATACGTGTGAGTATTGCTTTATTGTGAACATTTACATTAGCAGTTTAATCCCTTTAGGAAAAGAATACTGAAAATTGGTTTCAAAACGTTCCCTTCATTAAATCTGTTGCAATTTCCCTTGAAATAAAAGGCAGAGTCTGGGGTAGTGAGAACCTAACAGATGAATTGTTAGAAACATTAGATAAGGACCTCTCAACCCTTAAAAGGAAAGAAATTGTACTGTACATTTCCCAGCTGAATTGTTGCAACATTTTAACATCATTTGGGGGAATAGAATTTTAAGTAAAGGCTGGCAACGTGTATCACATGTTTAAAGAAAATCAGCCACAAAATAAAGAGCTTAAAATGTGTGAGGAAGCCACATCCATACACAGCCACTCATGTTTTTTCTAACCTCTCTTTTCTGCCCTTTATGGTAGCTTATTCACAGTTCTTCACTGTGCTGGGAGACAGAATGATGTTGTACCACCATGGGAAATCTATCTCAATTTTGTGCTTCAGCAAGTTCCCATCTCAGAGAAGATCTTGTAAGATTGTCCTAGGTCTTGATTTCTTGCATCTCAT
This sequence comes from Fulmarus glacialis, assembly GCF_000690835.1. Classification (NCBI taxonomy): domain Eukaryota; kingdom Metazoa; phylum Chordata; class Aves; order Procellariiformes; family Procellariidae; genus Fulmarus; species Fulmarus glacialis. Next base: position 135,309 of record NW_009231538.1, read on the forward strand.
CCACTCAGTGTGTCCCACATTGGCAACAGACATGTGTATTTAACTTTTCACTGTTGTGTGAACATCAGCAGCCTATCCATGCAACGCAGGCACCTGCACTGGATACAAGGCCAGATGTCAAGTGCAGAGTTTCTTCTGGAAATAGTGCTTTGGAGGAACCTCTTGTGGAAAGCAGAATTTGGTCCAGTAGGATTTGCTTTAATTAAATTTGTTCATGCTTACCTCAGTCCTGGGTTACAAGCCATCATTGTGGCCTGGTGTATGCTCAGTACCCTGCTTGTGTCTATGTCCTCAATCCTCACCAAACCACATAAACAGCCAGCTATTAGCTTCTTGGAAATATCTATGGTTTCAACCTTTGGGTTAAGCAAATTCAAATTGTCTCAGATCTGCCATACACTACAAACATACATGTGGGGACTACTGCAAATTAGCTGAGGCACTTGTTACTCCATCATAATTTATGAGGATGATAGGCCTCTAGTCCCTTTCCCGAAATTACTGTATTCCTAAACTTGATTCTCCCAGATGCCAGGACATTTTGGGGTGGCTCACACTCTCTCCAGCTCTCCCAAAAACTAAACCAAGGAAAGTTCTGCTGAAGTTGGTCTATTCTGTGAACGAGTTCCTATTTTGATGAATTCACACTTTCCAATCATAGAATATTTCATTTAAAATTTCCAAACACACCTAAAGGCAAAATATTTCAAGCACTTTAAAAAGCTTTTTCTGTAAGTAGAAATTAAGGATAAGCATCTTACAGAAATTCTTAGCTTTTCCATGCAGCAATCTAGCATACTGAATTAAAAGCATGATGATACCAAAAGAATGGCTTTGGTAAAGCATATTTTGTTGATGAAATGTCCTTTTGTCTTCTCTACTGAAATTGCCAATAATCTATTACTCGTCTTTCTGTGCAAACCACTTATGCATTATTGGAACATCGGAATTATTTTTAAAAATACGTTTGACAAAAATGCTTATCTGACGCACACAGAAAAGTCATAGAAAAGACTTAAGTACTAATTTATGAATGAGACTAATCTGGGCAGTAGAAAATCGATCTACAAATGAGGAGTATTTGATAGTTCTGTCTTCAAAAAAGAATCTTACAGAAGCAACATTAAAAGTAGCAGCACACAGGAAGCCTTTCTCTCCTGCAGTTTCACTGCTGTGATAGTGTTTTGGAAATAGGAAAGTAGGAGCATACTTATACTAGTAACTGCCACCATACCGGTGGCTTGATAAACCCCGAACGAGAGGGAATAAATAACCTCTTGGAAATTCCCCATGTCATGCACCTCTATTGCCTCTGTCTAAGAACAAACAGGGCATGTTAGCATTGCTCACAACAAACACCCATGAATTTAAGCCTGGGAAGGTTAAAAACTTCTGCTGATCCATTTTATCGTATGACACAGATGCAGAATTATATTGATAACAAAAACAGAGAGGGTAGCATTGAAACTAAATGAGGTTTGCCATAAGCTTACTCTTGATCTACCCTCTGGCATCAGTTGTTTAAAAAGACAGTCACAGAGAGAAAGTCAGTTTGTGTGGGTAGAACCGACACAGAAAACAGAAGCACGTGCTATTATATTCTCCTCGGTGGGTGATTTTTCTACTTTTTTAGAAAAGGAACCTTCTGGACTCAGTCTTCACCTGCAGAGATGCAATGGCTGTGAGAAAGCCCAGAAAACATTCCTCAGGACCAAGGTCCCATTAGCAGGGGGCTGCCCAAAACAATATGCAGAAATCCCATTTAGCTTGGAAGAGCATAAAAGCTTCGATACAACCTAATTCCAGAAAGTACACAGGGAAGCATTTGAACATTTTCTTATGTTCTAGAGAAGCATGTGGTTAAAGTTAAGCATTTGCTTTTGTTCTTTCCCGAGCTACAAAGCAATGAACAGAAGAGAGATAGATACGCTCTTTAGCCTTCATATGTGTCCTGTCTCAGTAAGGAACACCAAATCATGCCCTCTATGACTGAGTCTGTGTCCATCAAATACCTCTAAGAAGGTATCCCAAAGTTGGACTGCAACTCTTTAAAATAGTAATCCTAAAATCTGTGACATACCATTAGCTGAGGAGCTCTACTAGTTCCAAACAACAAGAAACCAATTTAACAAAAACTCTCACAGAAAATTCACAGCAAAGAAGGCATTATTAAAAAAGCACTTCATATAAATTGATTGTATTTTATCTATTGCTTTTTAGTGCCAGAAGTCCAGCATTAACTCAAAAATGGCTGGGTCTGTGCTTACACAGACACCCAGTCAAACAATTAGGAACCTAATCATTAAAGAGTTTAAGACAGAAAACAGATGTTCCAGCCAATTTTGTTAGAGCTGGGAGCCTCTGAAGAGAGACGTCTGGATTGTTTAGCTCGCTTATTTCTGCAGCGCCAGAGATCATTCTCGTTACTGTGTTTTAAAGCCGTAATTTCTGAATGATGATGCTGGCAGAACTACAAACAAAGAATTACACTAATCCAATCTGGATGTTACTAACACATGTAAGGCTGTCTTCAGATTTTCACAGGTCAAGCAGGATTTAAACCCCACTCCATTAGTAAAACAGAAAGACACTATTCTAGGACTTTTTTAAGTGTCTGCCTGAAAAGGCACAGGAGTCCAGAGTGGGTAACAGTGTTTTGTCCTGCGACAGGAGCTCAAGGAAATACTTTATACAGACTGGACTGCCAACAATCAAATTGCTTTAAACAGATAAAGCTCATCTTACTCTGAACATTTGCAAAACAATAACCTTGCTAACACAGAACTGCCTCTCCAGGGCCCATCCATGTACATAAAATTTCACTGTAACTGATAACCAACTGTCAAAGAACAATAAGCATTATGCTAGTCATGAACTACAACTTCTCATTAACATCAACCTTCCCCTCCAAGATATCAGACAAGAGGACTGAGTGTTGATTCAAATCTCTGGATCCAAAACACAGCCCTTTGGGGTTTGGTTGTAGGTCCAAGCTGGAAACCCAAGGAAAAATATTTGTACCTTCAGTTTTGATATTACCTAGAGCCCTTCAGGAACTACTGAATTCTCAAAGTTTTCTCAAGTTACAGCTGTCACAAGAAGAGCTTACAAGACACTCCTCTTGCAGTAGAGAACACTTCACAAAAGACAGAGTTTAGCCCAAACCCAAAGGCCAGAATCCAATTCAGCATCTTACCCAGATGCTGGTAAGACCTCAATCTAAAGAGCATCTTCACTAACTGTACTGCAAACAATGAAGAAAAGAAAGGCCCCTACCCTAATACCTGCTTACTTAACTTAGTATTCACCAGGCTGCCCACAAAAAAATAAAATAGATTGGAAACTAAGACACAAGTATTCAAAATGAACACATAAGAGACAGTGATTAAATATGATTCCACAACAAACTGTGATTGCCACCATTCTGAGAGTCAGCCAAGCTAGTGATGGAGCATCAGCCTTACTTTTGAAAAAAAAAAAAGGTCAGTAACTGCTTATTTATTCTAAGATTTCTCCTACAGTTTAGAATGTATTTCATAAAGGTTGGACTGACAGCAGTTTATTTTGTTAGTATGAAAAAAAGGATTGTAATTGCAAGAAAATTATTTTCTTGACAGAAATAGCAAAATACCCACTCAGCTTTCTTAAATTTCCTGGTCCTTTTAGTAGACAAAGGAAATAAGTATCTACCTTGCCTATGCTTTCCCCTCATTAGATAAAAATTTATGTGGCCACCAATTGAGTACAGCTCTTTTAGACAAAACTAAGCTGCAAATCATAAGGGAATGAACAAGGTTTTTCCTTTCTGTGATGCTTCCAGCTCATTAGAACAATCACTTCATGAGTGCAACTCTGAGAGTACCAACATAGTAAATAGTGATATTAGGGGGCAGCAAATATCAAACTGCCAAAGACAGGTCTGAATTTTAGGAATTAAATATTTTCTTTCCAATTACTTAGGTTGATCATTCAAGGTAAGACTAAACTGGCTTTTGAGCTGCATTTCTCACATTTGAACTATTCAAAATTCTGGACCAATAGTGTCTTCCTATGCATTGCAAGGATGACATTTACTGTAAAGCCTTTAACATTGTTCAGTGCACACAAAAAAATAAAAGGGAAGCAACAGGAAGAGCAAAGTAGGAAGTTGTCCCATTCATGTTACTTCCTCAGTGCTTTTGTCCAGTGGACAGCAGTGGCTGGGGATTTGTGAGGCAGACGGAGCCAGGGAATATATCCATAGAGGAGAGTAATAATAAATAATAAAGCTCTCTTACAGCCCCTCGATACAGTACCCAGATCTTGAAACCCAGTGGAAAGAGCAATTACACATGTATGGAAAACAGGGGACTGATGGTTAATAGGCAAAGCCACAGAGAAGCCCAAGATGGACCTTCACCTTCCCGAAGCTAGTCATGGCCTGCTGCATTTTATATACCATCCCTTGACAAAGCTAACTTGGTCTCTCCATCAGTAGGAAAGCTCCTGCCATTGAATGCAACTAGGTAAGCCTGCACATCTTCTGCTCCCTTCGTCTCCAGTCTCTGTCTAGCCAAAATAAACCGGCGTTAGTTGAGAGAAAAGGTTTACTAGCACAACATCTTACTAAGACAGCTATACTTGTGCACATCTGGCTCGCATCTGGCCAAATAAAACCGCAAGCAGAGTAAGCATATTGTCATCTGCGCTGCTGCATAGGTGTACCAGTAAACCTTGCTAAAGACAGCTCCTTCTCTGCCTTCCTAATTAGGTTATTAGCTATTTTAGGGCTCAGGAACCAATAAGACCAATTAAAGCCGGTGGCTTTAGTCACTTCTGGTTTTGCACGCATACAACAGCAATGAAAACCAGAAACCTTCGAAGGTACTTTAAAAGAAACCTTTAAAGGTTTCCAATTTTCAGACTCCAGATTTCCCTACCAGCACACAAGCCAGCACAACTATAAGTTGTGTAATTAGGAGATTACTAAAGACCTGGAAACAGATGAGAAAAGAGAAGACAGAAAAAGCAAAAGAAGTTATACCACATGGAAATATGGCCAGGAACCTAACCTCAGGATTCCCATTAGCCACAACCACCTCAAAAAAACTGGAAATGAGTAGTTACACAATAGTATAGCATTAAACTAGAATTCAGTGGGCAACTGGAAAAAAAACACACCAAAAAACCCACTCCAGCAGAAGAGGCACAGTTCTCCCTGAT
>NW_009231538.1:140526-146868 GCF_000690835.1 Fulmarus glacialis
TCAAGTCCAATTAGAAGAAGATAATATTAATGATCTGTTTAGAAGATGTCCATTCAAGATTATCAGAAATAGACAGATTGCTTTTCACCAGAGTAGAATAAAAAAATGTTGCTGGCATATCCTCTGCCAGATCCTGAAGAAACATAGCTGTGCCTAACCTAAGCCAAGAAGCCCCTCAAAACAAAGACGACGATCAGTGTAGAGAAACTCATGAAGGATGGCTTTCACCAAGCACGCCAATCAACCAACCAAAACCATTATTATAGGCCCCTAAAATTCTGGATCTAGCATCCAAATCAACTCCACCTAACAGGGTTAAAGCATACAGATCCACTGCAGTTTCTATTAAAGGTAGCATAGGAGCCACAGTACTGAACTGATTGGAATGGCAAAAAACCTAGAAGCTTCAAAAGCCTAGAAAGTCTGAAATAATACTAAGACTGGGAAGAGGTCAGATTGGGGGAGGCTGAGGAAGACCTGAGGCGTAGAAGGGGATATTTAAAGAAGGCAGCAGTGTAAAAAGCAAGGAAGGTGCATGACAGATTTCTGTAATAAGCTGGATGCATTTAACTTCCAATGTTATCTTTTCAGTACACCATCAATTGTGTGAGCCTATACGTGCTGGTCAGAGGGCACCCAAGGCCTGAGCTGAGAACAAGCAGCTTCCCATTTCTCCCCCCACTCCTCCATCCCAGAAATAAAAGCTCATGTGTGCTCCAGCCTTACTGGAAGAGGCTAGAAGTATTAAAAAAAAAAATTTACAGCAGAGGATAAAAAAAAAAGAAGACAGAAACAAGAGGACGTCAAAGCCCTCCGCTGCTCACGCCAGAGAAGCAGTGGCCCATGGAATGCACTACACATCATGCCTACACGGCTAGAGAAAGAAATCCACATGCACACGTTCAAAATGCTTTCAAGTCAAGCTATCCAGATGTTTCTGCACAGCTGCACGTTAGTAATGTTCTGTGGGCAGAATGCAACAGACCCAACAAGCCCTCCTCACTGTGCAGAACATCTGCAGGAAAAAGAAAGGCACAACCATAACTCACAAAAGCTAAAATTAAGTTCTCTTGTGCATGCTTTATAACTAAAACTCAGACAACATGCATGAACGAAAAGGGAAAGGTAACGCAGATAAAGACAGCTAAAGAAAGAGGAAAATATATCCTTACATTGGTTTTCAATTTGGATTGTAATTATGATTTTTTTTTTTCATTGCTCTCAGCAACCCATTTTCACATTCTCTCCCCTCCTCTTTTTGTTCTGTGTGTTGCTGATTTATGCTCCTTCACAGAGGAATTTAATCATTTGGAAAACTTCAAACCACAAAAACTCTAAAAACCAAAATACACAGGCTGGAATAGTAATGAATGGCTCTGCTCAGAGAAGTTCTGACCATGCAATTTCTGTCAGAAGATGTTGTTCCATAGAAAGTTACTGATTTTAATGACATTTTTGATAGTAGATTTGGCGAGGCCCATGATGACATTTTCAATCATTTTCAGACTCTCAGAGGGAAAGCAGCGCTTTTCCAGGAAACTGAAGCTTCAATCCAGCTTCAGTTCACACAAGAAAAGATACATTTTGCTCTGCTGTAAAGCAAAATAAGCTTTCAAACATCAGAATTTGTTCTCTGACCAAATTCTGTTTCTATTATCCAGAATCAGCTTTTTGAAAAGCAGAGGCTTGGGTACTTGAGCATGACACGACTTCAGTGAATCTCGGGAAAAAAATCCAGAAACCTTCATTACTAAAAGTAATTGCTCAGACAGCTCCTCAGGTTGTAGGCATTTATGTTTATGATAAGAGCATCAGAGATTACATCTTCTACTATTTCAAGCAATTAAATGAACAGAGTTGAATCCTTGCCTGATATTCCATGAACTTGAACAAATGTGCACTGCTGCACCTCTGCTAAAGATCTGTTGAGAAGACTGCGTGCTCCTCTTATCTTCAGATCTTCCTCAACTGTAGGCATTTTCAACTAAAACCTCCCCAAGCCACTATAATCTTCCGAGATCAACTAGCGATAGCAACAGAGAAAATCTGAGCATATGCAACAAGAGCATTAACTCGGTCTGGTTTTCCAGGCATATTTTGTGTAGAAACCGGCTCCACGGCCAGAGGTAATGAAAACAATTTACTCTAGGAGAAAAGCCTACGCATCAGAGGGGCATGAGCGAAGCTCAGGGTTGTTGCTACACCTGTCCTTTGGATAAACAGAATCCTCCTGGGTTGTCAGTTGCGATCAGCGTTAAAATGATACTCTGCTTTAACAACACAGGATTTGCCTTTTAAGTGGCTTAGAAACAAACTCTCTGCTCAGCAGGGAATTTTGCAAAGGGATCTTCAAGCCTGACAGAGCAGCCCAAACCATATCTCATTTTCACTTAATCTTGAGTGTAAATCTGCTCAGGAAAGAAAGCACCAACTTCACTTGAACTCATAGCCTATGCATTTGAGGCAACACAGGTTATTTAGAAAAACCAAAGATGCTCATGTAAGCTAGACTCCCCAGCAAGGACTTACGGTCCAATAAATGCAACAACAATGTAGCAGCAACAGGAAGAATGTTAACCACTTCAATACCATAAAAAGTAACTGATGACAGGTCTTCTAACTTCATTGCCTTCCACAAAAAAAATTTCTATTTTAAATGAAACCCCAGAAGCTTAAAGGCTTGAGACAAAGCCTATCTGAAAACTCTCACTATCATAACATTTGGACTGCCAGGTCTTCAAACCAGAGTTATTGTCTTCTGCTGTACATCTTTAGTACCTAGAACAAGCATCTCCTCCTCCTGCCATCACACCTCCCTTCTCATAGGATCTTGTTGAAATCAGTCCTCACCTGCTGCTCACTTTCCATTCCTGCTCTCATCACACAGATTTTTCTTGACTTCCTGATTTTCAGCCCATTGCTTCCTCAGTAAACTCCCATCTTCCCATGCCCATTTTCACCTCATTTTTCTTCTTCTTATGAATGTATCTCCCTATGACAGTTTCTTTCCCCTAAGTTACAAGTATTTTAAGCTCTTGGACTTTACAAAATCCACCCTTCACTTCAGTTTACTATCCAGCTACCAGCTCTTTTCCTTTTTTTTTTTTTTTAAATCTCAAAACATTAACTGTGCTGTCTAGTCTGCCTGAAGTAGAACTGGATGTGACTCAGTTTTCCCATGCCATGAAAGACCCTGAGCTTTAATTGCTTTTTTTTTTTTTTGCTCTTTCACCATGAGGTAAAACTGAGATCGTTTGATATTTTTATTAAAACCAGAGACAAAGATGTCTATCCCAGACTAGACAATAAGTCTTGCAAAGGTACTCATATGGGAAAATCTGTCTACCTAATTAACAGGAAAATTATTTAAAACATCACCCAGATTAATGTTTTTCATATTGTGCAAGAGCTATAATAGGAACCCAGCACCACTTTACTTCCTTTCTCCCAAAATTTAATCTTGAGCTGGGAAAAACCTTCCAGATTAAATACTTCATTCAGATGAATATGGCCTCATGAACAGTTATGGTTTCAACAGAAAATTGTGCTAAAAAACATTTATCTGCTTTAATCTGGACTTCTCCCATACAGCTCCTCTCCACTCAGAGGTCTCCAGTAATTCTTCCTAGCTAAAGCTTGCCTGAAGATAGCTGTCAGGCCTAACACCACCTTGAATCTGGTCCTCACAAGGCATCTTTGATTGTGTCCAAATTATGCTTGCGTTCTCCTTCCTAATCACGCCCAATGATATCCTCTGAAAGATCTTCACTGTGTGGGAATGCAGGATTGGCTTTGGTGGACTTTGCATGCTTGCCAGAGGTTGCTTCAGGGAGTTAGCCCAAGACAGATACCTTCTGATGAATCTTGCTTTTAGCCATTTAAGATGTCACCATCAACTGTCTGTCCCAGTCTTCTGGGCATGAGCAAATTGAGACTGGCACATATCAGACACCAGCCCTTGGTCCAGTGTAGTACCTTAAACAGCAAATTTTATGGGGGGGTATATATATATATGTATATATATATATATGAAAAAATATAATCAAGATTACTCTGAAACAGATCAAAGTATACCAAGCCAAGTAAATCTCTCTCGGGTGATGGCTAGCAGTGGATGTCGTGGGAAAAGCATTACAACTGATAAATCTATAGTCAAAATTCTCCAATTTTACTTTACTGTTTCCTGAACTAGAAGTTTCTTGTCTGGTTCAACAGTTCTTATTACATCTTGTCCATTAATTTATCTAAACATTATTATTTTGAAACTCTTACATGTCATTTCTCACCTGACTTCTACCTGCAATCAGTCCATGAGCCAATCTAACACTCATTACTAAGCCCTCAAACACACATCTTTGTTTTCCCTTATGAAGCTCTTCATGGCTAACATGCATTTCCTTTAATTTTTGTGACCATGCCTGCGTGTGGGGCTTGACAACAGCCTGCAGCTACAGTAGGTCTGCTTAGAGCTGCATCATCATTTTGTTCACCACTGTCTGTTGCCATCTTGTACTTAACATAGACCTGTTGGGGCAAGGACACCCTGTTCTGTGTTTGTATAGCATCCAAAACAGCAGGATCCTGGCCCATGACTAGGTAGTATGGCAACAAAAAAAAAAAAAAAAAAAAAAAAAAAATTTAGAAATCAGCTAGTTTTGAAACACATACAAAATTATAAGGTTTTTTCTTGTTTGTAAAAAATTAATCTGTAAATACTGTTAATACTAGTTTGCACACATCCTGGCATGAGGCTGCCTCTTAAACCGACTTGCCTTTGGGGAAGAAAACTCTAGGTCCTTCCAAGGAAAGGTCAGACATTTGCCTGCCGAAAGTCAGTCTCCCAGTATCAACAAAATGGCAACTATCCACACAACAACAGGTAAAGGTAGTTTGAAGGAGTTCCACAAGTTATATTGACAGCTCGAGCAAGTATAACCTCAAGCCTGCCCTTCAGGCCATTTGAGAATGGCAGGTAATTTAACAATGAAAATCTGAACACATTAACATGGGGGGGGGGAAGTGGGAATCAAAGTAAATGTACTAATGCAAAATGGACACCACTGCTTCTACCAGATCTTTGCCTTTGACTATTATGACAACATCTTTGCCAAATCCTGTTATTTTAGTATGTTTCATTATTTGTGGGATTATTTTTTAAGTAGCACCTCCTAGAGAAGCGTAATTGGCGTCAGTACCTTAGTTTTTACATAGAAAAAGCATTTCAGGAAAAGCTTAAAGACATGAAAATGAAAACACAGAAAACAGAAAATTAATGGTAATACCTTTATTTACTTGGAGGAGGAAGAGGAAGGTGACAGGCACAATGATTTGGAAGGTCTCTCAACAGTTCAGACTTCTGACTTTGTCAGATCAAACCTTATCAGGAAGTCTTTATTAAAAACTACAAGATCTAATAGTTCCACTGTCCTTTTCCCGCAAAAAGTTTCATTAAAAACAGACCTGAAAATTAAAGCTTGAAGAAAAATAAAGTTAGAGTTTGGGTAGTGTTTGGGAGTGGGGAGGATCTGGGAGGAGTTCAGGGAAGGGCTGTAAGTAGGTTGAATATGTAAACAACACTTTAGTCAGAATTATCCTGAAGAATGCTGACTTCCCACAGTTCCCGTCTCATCACTAGCCTGTGATGAGGAAATTTTGTCATTTCCCCCGGTTTAATTATCCCCTTAACTGAACTAGTTTGTCAATATGCAGAGGACATAAATAAAACTAGTCATGGGCGATAAAGCCTTGCAAATCTTCTATTGTACTGCTCCAACTCCCTATCATCCCTCCTAATTTTTAATTGAATGTTGCCATTAAGTGGTTCCCCTTAATATGCAGCCAGTGAGGCTTCTTTAGCATGCAATCTCCTGTACTCCCAGATTAAGCACTACTGACATGACACTTCTAATTTTAATTATTTTAGATTATTTTGTAACAGTCATTAAAAATAGAGGGATTTTCAATATTCAGTTAAGAAATAGGCCAACAACTTAAGAAAGAGCCTTAGGAAATTGTGCTGGGTTTGGCTGGGGTAGAGTTCATTCTCTTCACAGTAGCTAGCATGGGGCTACGCTTTGGTTTTGTGCTGGAAACAGTGTTGATAACAGAGGGATGTTTTCATTATTGCTGAGCAGTGCTGACACAGAGTCAAGGCCTTTCCTGCCTCCCACCCCACCAGCAAGGAGGCTGGGGGGGCACAAGAAGTTGGGAGGGGACACAGCTGGGACAGATGACCCCAAGGGATATTCCATACCATATGGCGTCATGCTCAGCATATACGGCTGGGGAAGAAGGAAGGGGGGGAAATTCGAAGTGATGGCGTTTGTCTTCCCAAGTCACCGT
>NW_009231538.1:146894-185214 GCF_000690835.1 Fulmarus glacialis
GAAGGACCCTTGCTTCCCTGGGGATGGCTGAACCCCTGCCTGCCAATGGGAAGGAGTGAGTGAATTCCTTGTTTTGCTTTGCTTGCACGCGTGGCTTTTGCTTTACGTATTAAACTGTCTTTATCTCAACCCACGAGTTTTCTCACATTTACACTTCCAATTCTCTCCCCCATCCCACTGGGGGTGAGTGAGCAAGCGGCTGCATGGGACTTAGCTGCCGGCTGGGGTTAAACCACAACACAAATACGCTGAAGGTATTCTCAAATATTGAAAAACTGCTGCCATAGGAAATGAGTATGATTTCTAAAGCTGCTTTCTGAAACTGCTGCTAGAGATAGCAGCATAAGCTGTTGTAATCCTAGGTCTGGAAGCAGGGATACCACATCTTTCAAACTGCTGTAGGCAGTAACCAGGAGACTTTTCCCCCCCTCCTTCCCCACATTTTAAACTTGTTTCCAGCCCACTGGAGTGGGAAATACATGCAGTGATACCACGGCCAGTTTCTGCCACCAAACAGATGGTGACTGCTGGAAGCCAGCAACACAGATCCTAGTCACTGAAACTTTATTGGGAGCACCCACCAGTGTGAATAAATGTCTTTAGATGGACTAATTAAAAGGACTCTTTTCATTAGTTAGGACCATCTGTTAGGCCACAGACCTGGTGGAATTGCATACAGGTGGACATTCCTAGGTGGGAATCAGCAAAGGAGCATCTCATGGCTTGTAAAGCTATTGTGTCCCAATAACAGACTAATGAGGCTTCACACAGCATGTTCCTTCAGTCTGTGTCCACAGAAAGATTTTTACCTTTCTCTCCCCACCTCACCTGGATAGGTACTGACTGGTGTTGAGCCCCAAGCACAAAAGCAGCTTAGTCTTCCTGGCCAAATGTACCAAATATTTCTGGATGGTCACAAGTGTCTGTACCCTCCCATAATTAGCCTGGTGTTTGCATCCAGCAGCAAAAGGGAAAGGAACAAAAATAATGAATTTTTTTTCCCCCACAAAAAAATTACAAAAGACCAGCTTGTAAAAGCTCAGGAAAAGTCTACAAGAATGAATGTGGAATCCATGATAATGAGCTTTGGGGCAGAGAGGATAGCAGTACAAAACACTTGAAGCTTTTGCTTGAAATCAAATCCTTCACATAGTACAAGGTAATTCATATAAGACTCAGCATTAAAGCCCTACGCACTCTGATTCAACCTTCCTTTGAAACCCGCATACACACGACAGATACAGTGCAATGGGCCAGACTTGTCACCCTCAGCCCGGGACACCCAGCACCCCTCAGTGCTTACACATGATCTAATATTCAAAGTCACTGGTAACAGAACTCCTGCTGCAGCCCGTATCTTGCAACTGCTCAGGGCTTTAAAAAAGCCAAGCCAGCTTACCCCTGTGAAGCAAAAAGCTCACATGTAAACACCAAGTCACAGCTGTGAATCGATCCTGGCAATTGCTCACATTTCCTGGCATGGCAGCTTCTAGCAAGGTATGGTATTATTTGATAGTTGCTTTTCCAAACATTTGTAATTCTCAGATGAACCAGAAGCTGTACAAAAATAAATGGGTTAAAAATCCCAGTCTAAACATGTTAATACAAGTACTGGTCATAATTCTCCTGTACTATCCTATATGCTACCAGGACTTCCAGGGGTGAGAGCTGGACAGAGGAGACTTCATTGCTAAAATAAGATAAGGGTCTGAAAGGAAACATTTTCAAGAACACAGTTGTTTCAGGCCTTAGTATACACAAAAGGTCACCAACAGTTTATTTTCTTCCCGCCTTATACATCACCTTTAGACAGCCAAAGAGTTAAGGCAACACAGACATCCAGGAAGCTGGCTAGCCAACATACAAAGAGCTTTAAAAAACAGCAGAAAGGCCAATATGTTTCTATTTACAATATTTTGTGACCCTAACCTAATCATCATGTTTTATTATTTCCTCATTTTATAGCTCTGCTCTTTAAAGAGAGCCAGCAGCCAACATTTCTTCTCTGCTGGCCAAAGGAGCAGCCAAGTGTCTGCTTCACAGCCAATATCAGTTACAGAGCCATAAGCAGCTAATATGAGGTTGAGAACGCACAAGGCTGCAGCTGATGCCCTTCTACTGGAAAATTAGACTTGGGTTTTAGGCACCTAAGGATTTTTCTTTTTTATATATAGACTTAATTCATTCTGCAACCTGATTTGAAATTATTTGATCAAATTTGGATTTAAATTAGAGCAGCCAGTGGAACTACACTGATTTATGCCAGCTGGGGAACTGACTATATTTTAATACTACTTCTCTTGGTTTTGTGCAATAATAAATGGGCAAGAATTCAAGCCCAAAAAAAGCAAAATACCATTGTGTAATTTCAAGGCCAAACAGAAGCATGTGCACTGAAATCAGAAACCTCTAATTTAAAAAGCCTTGACAAAACAGTGTGGGAGTCTACAGATCTCAGTAGAAGACCTTCAAGACCCAGCAAGAAGAGTTGCTTATATCTAAAACTAGTCAAAAGCGTTCACATGGTGTATTCACCTATAGCCCTGTGTAAACAGCAGTCATGACTCTTGGATTCCTTCAGTTTATACCTCTACAAGCAACCAAACCATTTGTAGCTAAGCTGTACGAGATGGTAATGGTTTGTTCCCATTATCTGAGAATGGTATATTGCTTCACGGAAATGCAGTTCCTTTACAAGACTTTCAGCCCTAGCAATCTTCTCCTTGTAACACTGTTCTTGAACATAGCTGTCATGCAGAGGGGAAAACAGTGCGCTAAGCCTATTTGAGTCCCTCTTACCTGAATTCATAGTAAGACTCATGCCTAGAGACCCACCATTTAAAGACCATCTCACCCCAAAGCTTTATGGCCTCCTGGAAGCCTTGAACCTGAGCATGCTCTGAACAGATCTGCATTTGGACATAGTTGTTCCACCAAGAGATACACTGGGTGGAGTTCCTGTCATACGGAGAATCCAGTTATAATTTGTGATGTGTCCAGAAGAGGTAGAGGCTGAAAGATCTTGATAAAGTTCATGCTCACTGTTTGCCTTCTAAGGATAAAAGGATAAGAGCCCCAATTCACTAAACTCATTAGGACCTTTATCTAAGGATTTAAATATCACTTCAGCCCTTATTGACATTTTGCATAGGACCAAACAGTAGTCCCTCAGAGAAAGCAGTTCCCAAGCATTAGTCTTACACAGAGACAAAAATTAAATTCATGTTTGCAAAGAAAATGTGAGCATCCCAAACTGCTTTTGCAATATCAATCTCCCCCTACATATTCAACTCAAATGGAGCCTGACACATAAGCCATACAGAATTCCTAAATGAGAACAGAGAAGTAGTAAAAAAAAAAAAAAAAGGATTTCAAACTTTTTCTAGAAGAACATGAAGTAGATTTCAGAGAATTTGAAGCAATTAAGATGTCTGTAAAGCAAGAAGTAAGATGCTTCAGCAAACAAAAATGTAGTCAATTGGTTTAATAGCATACTCTTACAGCTATGTGAACAGATAAAGTTAACCTTATAGGGTACCTAGAATTCCATGTTAGCCTAAATAAGGGGAAGGTATAGCAACTAGGTAAGATCAATACTGCAATTTCCCCTTAAAGGGAAATTCTTTTTCCAGTATACATCAGAAATGCCAGTCAACACACCTGATTGGCAAGTTTGTATTCCAGTGCATTGCTTGAAGGGTTTTTTCCTGACAAATACCAAAGAAAATTTCTGCCTAAGTTGCTTGCCCAGAGTGCTATAAAATATTTTAAACTCTGATCCTACATCAAGAGTAAAAAAAAAAAAAAAGATAATTTCACCTTTACCCAGTGCATTGCCTGTTGAGGATACTCCTTAAAGATACAATTTGGCATTTTCTCTAAGTAGCAGCTCCATTTTGGAACTCACCAAGGAATACGAAGAGGAGTCATTAGGCCACAGAGTTATTTTTTCCTCACTTGCTGTTAGGGGTTCAGAAAGGAAACATTACACAAGACAAGTTCTTGAACTTCCTCATCCGCACCTCCAAAAGGAATTACTGTAAATTTAGGGGATGTATCCCTACAGGATCCATAGGCTGGTTTTGTTTTGAGAGGAGTTTTGGGAACAGCACCCTTAGGGGGTTTATTGGTATTTTAATGCTTTTCTAGTTCCCCATTAAAATGTCCCTTCATGCAGAAACATGTATTTTTAACAGCCTCTGACTATAAGCACGGGAAGCTCTTGTGCAGCAGCAACTACTGAAATTTCAAGCAGACATCTGCATTTGCCGGTCCCAGCCCAAAAAGGAAATCAAATAGATCTTCAGTTAATCTGATAAAGATAAAAATGGGATGATATTGGAGGTTTAGAGTATCTAGCTTTTTGACATATTCCTAAAAATGATCAAAAAACAACCTGAGTTTAGAGTCAAATAAAGATTTATAGACATTCTTTCACTTACTTATGTGAAAAGCAAGTGGCAATGCACTTTTACTAATGCATCAGCATGAAATTCTGCAAAATTAAAATGAAACCTTCTGCTTTGAATCCCAGCATCGTCAGCTTTATCCTTAACCCATAAGGAACACAAGTCCTCTGGACTGCGCAGCTAAGAGCGTAAGTTAAAATCTACTCTACAAGTTACTAAAATCACCTCTTATGCTTTTAACCAGTCTTCTTTTTCCTCCCATTTACATTTCATTCTTGTTTTAGTCAAAAAGCAGACCTGTTAACAATTCATTCATAACCAGCACTGGGTATGTACAATCTGTAGTGGGCCAACTTTATCCCTGGAGACTGAACATGCCACCTCTGTGACATTTAAAACCTCTACTGGCCCAAAGATCAAGAAGAACAATTCCATTTTTCAACTCGCAAATCCTTGAGTACAAGTAGCATTTTAGGGGAGCGATAGTTGGTCACTTGCAAAGATTGTAAATGTGCACATAAAACATAGGAGGGGAGAAGAGGTGGGGATTAACTTGTACAGCTAAGGTGCAGCAATTGAGGAAAGACAATTTTAGAATAGAAGTTAAATAGGAATGAGAAATATTTCAAGTAATTAATCATGCATGAAGCACCACAACTTGTCATCCCAACCCAACAGAAAGGCTGGCAGTAGATATGGGGGCCTGGGAACAGGCATGATTCATGTACTGGCTAATGTATATTGTAATAGCATCCTGAAACTACTGGCAACAGCAAAAGCACAACAAAACAAGCAAGACCACTCAGCTAAATATGCCATTACAATGCATGCACAGTTGTTTTATTATACACAGGCCAATAGATTAGTACTCATCACCTAACAACGTATGATTAGGTTCACTTCAGCAGCAGATACAGACGGGCAATGCGGATGTCCACAGAAACTATACAAGCAATGAAAAGCTACGTGCATGGGAAAATTGGACACACTTTGCCCTCTGACAGATGATGCACGTGGATAAAGACAGACTGATATTTTCCCTCACCACGTGTCAGGGGATAAAGAGGTGTTATAAAATCTTCCATTTCTTGATTACACACAGCCATAAATGCCAGCTTGTTTTAATTAAAAAGATGGAACATCAGCATTTAACAAGGTTTAGAAAAACTGCTTATGAGAGAACTTCTATTTACTCTTCTGTAATATGCCACTTATAACAACGTACATTCCCCCACATCACATGTGAAGCTCATGTTTGTCAGCACTGCTATTTGAGGCTCCCAGCATATTTTGTAAGTTCCACACAAATTAAAATAATAGGTGAGATGATACAATGCCTACCTCAGTTACCTAGCCATGGACTGATTGCACTCCATTTGCTTCCGTGGTGCTGCAGTCACTGCTTCTGAGCAATTCTGTCTAAAATGGTTTGTCTAGAGCAGAATAAAAGATAATTTTCTGATGTCTTAAGGAGGCTGTTGCTAGCCACCGGTCTGGCTGTAAATATTTGTCATGCATTATATAACATCATTGATCATCATTTCCTACTGTAATGATCTTCATTACATGAGCCTGTTTTCAGGCCTTCAGTCCACCATTAAAATTTCCCTTTATCTCAGATTTGATACGCTTTTTTCTTCAAATAATGGTTTTGGAGGTTTGACAGTGGTAACAGAGGTAAAGAGCTTAATTTTAAGGTATAATTTTGTGCTCACACTATTCAAAAGCAATTTTGATATAAATAGTAGAAGCAGACACAAACCACATGAAATAGCTAATTATTTAATTTTTTTTTTTTTTTTAAATCAGAATAAGACAATTCTTCACAAATTAACCGAACGCTACAAGCCAGGTCTTCTGCAGCTGGTACAGTAAGTATAGCGTCATCTACCTTCAAACAAACACCGTATGGGTCATGTTTCCAACAATCAGGAAGCAGTTAGAAATGCCATCATTGTTCACATGAGTTTGGAGATGTTTTCTGAGTGGTTGAACCACTTTTTCAAACTTCTTGCCAAAAAGCTAAACCAAAATCTCAGGTACTAGCTTGAAATAAGGCGACGGGGCTTTAAGATTAACATCAAATATTAAGATTCAAGATGAAAGCTGAAAAGCTGGAAACATCACTGCTTCTGAGTCAGAAAGAGCTGACTCCACTGAAAACATAGCCCATGTTACCATTTCTGCAGTCAACAAATAACATGCTTTCACCTGATGTTCTGAAGATGCGATTAGGAGGCAAATCTTCAAGTATTAACTCCCACCCCACCCTTCATTTCAGGCAATTCACCCAGGTGCGTACAGCAAGTACAAAACAGGGTAACAAAATACCCAAATCTGGCAGCCAGCAAGTAGACTATCACCATTAACCAAGTCAGCAAAGTCTTGCTTTTTCCCTAACCTCAACCCATACACGATTGAGATTTAACCATGACAGTATCATTGTTTCAGGAATCTCTAAGCCCTTAGCCTCAGTGCTTATGGCAATGAGTTCTGCAAATTAACAGCAGGAGTGAGGTAAATCAATTACCTACCACATATAGCTAGTCTTAGCTTACGTGTACATAAATATGTGCATATATATACAGAAATACATTGGCACAGCCTCCATCATAAGCCACAAATTACTGAGAACTCAGTGCAATGGAAGGAGGGTAGTTGTGATGCTGTAGCACACTAGAACAGCCCCAAGATTCCTGTAGCACAGCCTGTAATGACACCCTAAGACGATGCCATCCTAGGCCAGATGCATTGGTACAAAGCACATACCACCTTCTTGTCCATAAACACTCCCTTTGGCTCCTGAGATTCAACCACTTCCCTGCAGAGCCCAGAGGGCAGTTGCACTTCTACTCACTGACTTAAGCACCTGCTGAGTTTATATTTCAATACATTTTTTAAATAGAAAAACAAGAACAAAGAAATTTAAAAGCATACATACATTTGAACAATGTTAAAAACAACTTAAACATTAAAGCAACAGCAGGCAGGAAATTTTGAGCTAAGACTGCTCCTTGGTTCTTTCTGCAACTCACATCATCGTCAGCACTCCTTCCTGGCCTTCTCTCCAAATCAGATGCATGGTTATTTAAATGCATTTATTTAATTTAGCTGTGCACTGCTCCTTCCTCTTGCAAAGCAGATAAAATCAAGTAGATAGTGATCAAAGATTTTAAAAGATCAGCAGTCAGAAGGACATGGCTAGTTTATCCTCCCTTCTCTCCACCCCTTCTAGAATAAATTGTAGAAGCTTACTGAGAACCAAAGGGACCTGGGACTTTCCAGTTGCTTCTGACCCTTTAATTAGAGCAGCAGGACAGCAATAAATAAACCCTGTCTTCTACCTTTATGACCTTTGATTTCTGACACTGCAAGACACTCCGAAGAAACATTTTAATAACAAAATTCCTCATCTGAGGGAAGGGGAAGGAGTCTGATCATCCCCTTCTGGTACAGTAGTTGTTTAGAGATGAGAATGTGGCACGTTCCTCTTCGACAATTAATGTCCCTTTCAGTTGAAATGGTTGTTGGGTACTTCATATTACACTACTGCTCTTCAGTTAATAGGGATGTCTTCTGAGTCTGAAAGAAAGTTCTTCCTGAATGCTACTGTGACAGATGTGTTAAATGTAGTGAGCAACTGATTCTCATTTTCATAATAAAAAACATCAGGACAAAAGCTCAAATTTACTCAAAACAAACTATCCCATAATATTAGAGGAAGAACAACTTAAAAATTACTTATGGTTCGATTTCAAAGCGAACTCTTCTACTTAATTTGGATGTAACCCTGTAAAGGTTTTCTTTGTTATTTTCATTAATTTTTAAACTGAAAACTCCAGTTTTAGACAAATTGGAAAATCTTTAAATGTAAAAAATTCTCAGCTAGACGTAATCACTGAATATGATCCAAGTTGTGACAGTTTTAATTAATTTGGATGGATTTCCAGTAGATTTGATGGTTTACAAAAGCAAATCAGTCCACTTAATACAGCTCTTCATAAAGACTTGTTTGCAGACTCTGCTTCAACCTGCAGCCACTTTTATTGGCCTCTGTTCTTTTCACATAAAATCTCTCTATCAGAACAAATGGAAACTTTGAGACAGATCCTCAGGCTGGTATAAACTAAAGGAATTTCTCTGGCTGGTAGATTTATGCTAGACTGAGATTCTGGTGCTTCGTTTCAGCAGCAGGCATTGCTCTTATGATTAGTTCAGAAAATATATTCTGTAGAAGAGTATACAACACTGGTTCAAAAAAATACAGCTATAATTATCTGGTGTAGTTCTTCCAAGTGTACTAATCCAATTCATTTTCATCAGCCAGTGTGTGGTCCTTGTTATATACTAGAGACTCAAGAATAAGCAGTGATGAATGGGCCAGATGCATAACTAGCAGCAGAACTAGTGATATCAGGAGACACCCCCTCCACCATCAATTTGGATCTGATAATGATTTGGTCCAATAATTTTATTCTTTCCTCTTTTCCTCCATGCAAATCCTGACCTATGATGCATTTTAAGAAGTCTAACTTTTAAGAGACTTTTTAAAATTATTTGGGCATCTTTATTGGTAATATACTGGAGGAATAACAGTAAAGCTTCACTTCTCACAGGGCCATCCAAGAAAGGGCCTTTTTTGAAGGAAACAGTCCTTCGTTTCTCTCAGCCACACAAGAAAGCCTCCTTGAAGAGCTTCCTGCTGTTCTGCAGGGTGTCTGAAAAGAGGGGGAATTGCTGTTAACCATGCCTCTCAGGCTCCATTGTTATCAGCATCCAAGTTCGTTCTTTGCCCATCTTCCCCTCACCTTTTGCTATTTATATTTCCTCAGGAATAAATTTCTTGCTTTTTAAAAATGGAGACCTACCTGCCTCATGAGAAGATTTCCAGAGGTAGAAAAAAGAATTCAGAGAAAGGTCATCTCAAGTTTTACATATGTTAGTGTAACTTGAAGACACAATGGGTTCACCTTTCTTCTGTATATCTACACCTTCATTTTACAATAGACAGACTCATGTTGTGGGAGTAAGGCTGCATGTAATTCCCCTCCCTACTGCTAGCGCCTGATGAAGCCTTAAGAGACACATATAGTCTATGTCTCATACACACCATATCCTGCCAACATGCCAGAAACCTTAGGTTTTGTTGTTGTTAACACCCTCTCCCTGTCCACTCTCAAATGCTAAAATGAAGAGGGATAAAAAAAATGCAGGTAAATCCCACTGGTCTTAGTTTTCACTGGTTAAAACTGAGGCTTGTATCCCCATTATAATTCTTTGGACACATCTTAATTATTCCCATTTAAAAATCATGGATGTGTTGATACTGCTTTCATATGAAACAGTAAAATAAAACAAGTCACAAATCCTTTAACTTGTCTACAGATTAAATTGAAATCTAGCTATAATTGGATTTAACGTAGATTTAATATCTCTGTTCTACTTCCAATATCACCAAACTCAGCTGAGTTACTGGCTGCTGCAAAGTAACTGCATAGTCTAAATAACCACAAATGTTCAACGAAAGGACTGATAGGTCTCAAAAAATTCTCCTCCACGAAAGAAATGCTTCTGCAATCTGAATGACCAATTTCTCTGCAAGTCCAAAACAAAAATAGTCTAGATGTACTTTGCAGCTAGCATCTGACGTATACTACATTTTCACCTTGGTAAAAATATAAGATCAAAAGAGCATAGCCAAGGGGTATAATTTTCTCCTCCTTTGTCACATCCCAAAATGTTAAGTACACGTTCTTTTCCAGCAATCCCCACACAAAAGGATAAAATGAACAGCAGTGAACTTCAGTCTATTAAATGTCACCCCAAAATAGGTAATTACCATGTGAACATTAAACTGATTCACTTCTCTCCTTACGAGGTTCCTTTTTACTAGCTAACGATATTACCAGATCTTAATTGGTGTGGAAATGAAATCTCCTGGAGCTGCAATTCAAAGACCTCCAAAACTTCACCTACCAGCTTATTGTAAACAGTGTTGATAAAACTGGGCCAAAAAAAAACTTAAGAAAAAAAATCACTAAGTACACATACACAGAGCATGTGTTAGAACCAAAACTGCATGCAGAACTTTGAATTCATGTCTATGCATATGATCTACATGGGTCACTTCTCAGCCATTAATTGCTGGTCTGTTCCTCTACGGAAAGGTTTACTGCACCCCGTCTGTGTCCTTGCCCATGAGCTTCATGGTGAAATACAGATATACGAGCATCAGTATGTAGTAGACTGTAGGAAAATAGGATATCATCAACAGCCATCAGCTAAGCAGTTGAAATCAAAAGCTACAGGCAAACTTAGACTGCACATGAACACATGAATCTAGCACTTGGTTCATTCACTGAGGGGAAGAGAGGAAAGCCATACATTTCAGGTTCTTTAAAAGATTTCCCCCTAAAATTCAGAGCTATTTGGAGACAATCTGATTTATCTTCACTCCAAAGAAATACTTGATAGGGAATCTCTTTTCTATGATAGTTCCTTCATCAGCTTTTTCCTAAAATACAGGAAAAGGAGAAAAACCCCTGGGGAGTTAACAGGGATCGTGAGAATGGCTGCATTCATGTTACATCAAGGGCAGCCATGAGAGAAGTCTTAAAATTAGGTATCAAAGGAGAAAGAATGGAAAACACTCTAGCCCAGACAGGCCAAAGCACGAAGCCATGGTACGTCACATTATTTTAGTTCAGGATGTCCTAGCCAGTTTTGTTCCTGTATGAACTGACACAAAGCTCATTTTTCTGCTTATATAGTACTTAAAGTAGAGGCTACATATAAAAATACACTGATGCTGAGAGGCTGAACAAACCCTGGCATGTTTGAGAGGATGATCTACATTAACTTTCAAATACTCATCTGCACCCTTCCAAATGTAAAGCATCTGGTGTTTACCATGAATGATTTTTTTTTTGTTCTAGAGGAGTTGAAGAATCTGAGAAGTTACTTCAAAAGGAAGCAAATGTCTGAAGAGCCACATATACACATAAATGTTCTGTGATTTTAAGGTCATGTCATATTGTTGATCAGTCCATGTAATCTCCATATCGACATGAAGTCACATATGAAAATATGATACCATTTTTCTAACAAGGTCTCTAATAAATCCCATACCCTTCCATGGACTCAGCACTTTCTTTGATGCTCAATACTCAAAAGTCATAACTTGTAAAATTATTCTCCCAAGCCCACAGCTTTCCATTTTCAAATTACAAATTTGAAATTACAAATTTTCCTTAACAAGTGCCTGTGAGCACCTGTGTGCTCATAGTGAGAAATGCCTTTCCTTTCTTCCTCACTGCAGATTCCCATGTAGGAAACACCACCACAGCCCAAAAACTGGGGAAAAAAGGGAAGAAGGCACATCACAAAGCTGCAGCTCTCCAAAAACCTTCAACACAGAAACAAGCTTTCGTATTTCTGTTCAAATTTGACAGTTATTTTCTCCATTTGCATCAAAAGACAAGTCTCATCCACAGTCTCACAGCAGAGCCACTCCAGCTGGCACTGCTAAGCTCACACAGGCTTGATGCACTAAGCTACCAACCCTGACATGAGCTACTGTCCCTGCTCCACAGGCCTGCTTTCTGCCAGAGCAGCAGGGGAAAAAAAACAGAGCACCAGCCTGCTTGTAAGGGTTTCATTCTTCACTCCTCAGTATTCATCACCTCGACATTTATTTGTTGGGACAATCACTGTCATCATCATGCTAAATTGACAGAAAACTGGGATTGCTGATTTATACCCACAGCAGAAAGATTCAAAAGCAGCAAACAGCACAACATACAATTCAACAGTAGCACATAACTTCTGCACCCAAAACTTTATGGAGAGAGTTTCCCATCTTACCTCCCTCCCAGCTGCCACAGTCCTCCCCTCTCCAAGCTCTCTGTGGCCTCCTGGGCCCCCGCTCCCTTCCACCTGCTCAAGCCTGTGTGAAGCTTGGAAGTCAACCCTGGACCAACACAGGTCTCACGAGCACCATATAGTTTTACAGCTGCTTTTCAGGATCTAAGCCACAGTTCATGGACTGATTCATCTGAGAATAGCTTGCCAGCTCCCACACTTGATTCTGCCTGAGGAGAGCAGCAACAGCAGCAATAAAAAAGGTCATGGCTGCCACTGTTCAGCATACACATTTTACACGCTGAAATAGTTTTTGCAAGAGTTAGCACAGAGAAAAAAATGCCTTGCTCCAGGATGCTGGCAAGGAAAATTATTCCCTCTATCAACATGTTGGGAAGGAAAATTTTTTTCTCTCCCCCCGACCCCCACCCCCCCCATGTTTTCAGTTGGAAATTTTCCTTGCATCAGGATGCTGGCCAGTCTAACACAGCCCACAATAATCTTAACACTGACATTTTTTATTTGCCTAACAGTTACACTGATATCTTTCAACACCAACTTCATTAACTGAGTTAGACATCAGTAAGGATTACTTTCAATACATATATTTTCATCTCCCTTACCAGCACCTTCAACAGACAGATTTTTAGGTATATGAGCCATTCTACCATGAGGTTAAGAGATAGCTAAGAGAACATCCGTTCTGTTTTATGCTTGTGCAGAGAGATTAATTGTGTACAGGATCTGTCACTGACATATGCTCAGATCAACTTTCTTCTCCAACCCATATCACAACCTTAATTTTGAAGCAAGAACATTCTCAGTTTTGCTACTAATATGCTACAAGCCACTAGGTTCAGGGAAAAACAACCTCCACCTCACATTGCTCTTTAAAGAAAGGCGGATTTGTAAGAGCTTACTCTCACACTCCTCAGACATCGCCTGGCACAACAGGCACAGCTTCTCGTTTATAGTACATACTTTCTGCAGCATTAGACAAGTTGTGGTAGAAGAGGGAACTAGCCTACTTTTTTTCTCATCATGGACCCAGATACTGAGGCTCTTGGAGCCTGCCCACAGCTCCAGAAACTCCACATTCACATTACCACACCCCTTGAGTGTGCTGTACACTACTTCTCAGCAGGGTTTATTGAATTAGGTTCACTAACAGCTGCATGGCTTTTAAACAGGAGCAGGCTTGGGACATGGGTACAGAGCCTCACACATCTGACCATATTAATTGATACCTGTTCATAGAATCATAAAGGTTGGAAAAGACCTCTAAGATCATCGAGTCCAACCGCCAACCCAACACTACCATGCCCACTAAACCATGTCCCTAAGACGTGTCCTTATAGGCCTTGCACATTGCAGTATCTACCAAGGGCTACTTTTGACTTCACAATCACTTTTGATTTCACAATCTTCCATAAGCAGTTGTTTTCTGCAAGACGAAAGCAGACTCCCTGCACAGCAAGTAACTGGCTCCCTGCAAAGTTAGTGCTCTATGCCCTTCAGATTAGGGAAATTGCAGATTTGTTTTCATTATGAGAAACAAACTGATTAGCAGATAGCTATTCATTTTTCCCCCTCTGTCAACTCTAATATAATATAAATGGAAATCTTACTTCAATGAACATTTAAAGAGCTCTCAGGAAAAAAAAAAAATCAAAATTCCTGTACATTAAGTGTATGTTTTTTGCAAATGAAGTAAATTAATCCTTTAAAAAGGAACTTCATTTTTACATTTGACTGATAGCATGCAATATGATTAAAATACATCGATCTGCAAGCTTTAAACAGATGACTGAAGATTAACTTCGACATTAGACTCACTTAGCTAGGTTTTACCCACAGAGTAGATATTCTTCAGGCTGTGTAAACGCCATTTTTGTTGTCTTTATTTTGGCTCAGTATCTTTATCAACATGGCAAAACACAATAGGGTGCGTTAAAGGACAAAAACTCAAGCAAGGAAGTCCCACTTTCAACTTGCCACACTCTCTGCAGGGCCAACAAGTCTGGTTTCACATTTTGCAGCATGCAGTGGAATATGCATTTGAAATACGCAAGAAAGAGCTTGTTCAGGAGGCACATGAGTGTGTGCAGGGAGGCCTGAGCCCATGGCTGGAAGAAGTAGAGATGACCTGTCACCCTGAATATGTCATTCCATATGTCTTTCATCTCCCACCATTTCTCTGCCTGCTCTATTTTGATTATAAACACTTAGTTGGGGCTGCTCACAATAGCCCGGGGAGGCCTCGGCTGCAAGGGGCTTCCCAAGCACAGCGTAATGTGAAAACAAACAACTCTGGAGGGAATTCACAGGACTATAAAAATACAGGAGAATGCTTTATTTCCCCTGTAAGCTGTTGTTCAGAAATCATTGCAAAAGGACAAAATCACCATTACACTACTGGTGCCCTCCCATACCCGTTCAGCAGATGCTACTTTAATAACAATGTGATCCAGCCTTGATATAAAGTTGTACAAAAAATACCATAGCACTTCAGTGTATTGCTATCACATTTTCACATAATTTATGCCTTCTTGATCCCCAGCTATCACCTATCTAAGGAATTGCCATCAGCAAATTCTCCCAGACCCAGGGAGATTAGGGAAAGTGCTGCTGCATTGCTTACAATAGTTTCCTTCTCTTGCCCAAACCCAGCGGACAGAGCAGCAGTACACCAGGTTCCAACACAACACCAATCAAAAAATATGAAAAGTTACTATATTGTAGTAGCAAATACAAATCTGGACCAGATAGGAGACCTGTAGAGCAAGGCACATAGAGTGCTTGTCTCACTGGGAATATACCTCTAGTCAATAAAGCACTTAAACATACGTGTAAGTCACATTGCAGTCAGTGAGCCTTAAAATGATTAAGTGCTTTCCTGAACAAAAGCTTAAAGAGGAAATAAAGTATTCTCCTGTATTTTTATAGTTTATTTCACAAGAAGGTCCCTTGATTGAAATAATACTGTTTGTGTTGTAACTATTTGACTCATGGCTTGAATTTCCTGCCATATAGAGTTTCCCCAAAGAACACCTGGAAATTATGAAATAAGGATTTGTCTTAATGGCCATTTCCAGTCTTGCAGTAAGGGCATCAATTATCTGTTTCCTCCTAGACAATGAGTGATAAATTGTTATGTAAAAAATTCAGTCAGATATTAAAACATATTCTGTAGAGCAGAATAAGATCTAGAGCTGTCATTCTACAACCCCAGGTCTGGAAAGGAACTGGACATGAAGTCCTCAGGGGCTCTGAGGGAGCAGAGAGGACCACAGGGCCTCCTAGTTCCCCTCTCATTCCCAGTATATTCCTAGTCTTACTCCTCTGATTCCCAGAGTGGTAATACAATTGCTGTATCTCAGTTGACAAATCCACAGGTCTAGACCTTTTTCAAAGTCAGGTTTACCTGCCATCCTCAAAGCGTTCAACTCCTACATCAACTTGGGCTCCGGAGCTCTCCAGAAACTGCAGAAGTAAGAAAGGCTTGCCACCTTAACCCAACTGCCATCCTTTGGGTAACTGTTTAAAGCAGGCAGGCAGGGCTGAGCACGCTTCAGCCCAGTCCATCAGCAACAGCACTCAATCCTTCCTAAGGGGAGTGCAAGCTCAGAGCCCAGATCAGTCAACCACAGGAAGGAGTGTTGGGTAACAGGACCTGGCTCATGGTCCACGTTGCGAAGCCTTTTCTTCATCATATGATGCAGACCCTCCAGGGGTACTTTATCACCAGGGATCCTTCTGCAATTTGCATGGCTTCAAAACTTTAAGAACTTCCTTGTTATTTCACCCCAAGAGAAAGAGTTAAAGAATTTTAAAACTAAGAGATTGGTTTTTTACTGGGTGAAATGAATTCAACCGAACACAGTAACCCAGTGGAATCCCCAGACCTCTTTAAATGAGCCCCTACAGCAGATAATCTCTTCTTAATCAGTTTGATGCTCTGATAAATCGGCTCCTATTTCCTAGCATGGGGAGAAAAGAAGCAACTGAGTCAATGCTTGTTTGAAACAGAATATTTTGAGATAGAAGCTATTTGTATATGTAAATGCCAGAAAGCCTCTAATTTAGAAACACAGGCAATTCATTTCTATTTCAGCTCCAGCCTGTTTGTCTAATCCTGGGATATTTTGAGGGATTTTATGTTAGCCTCTGTGCATATCATTCCACTTGCCTGCACAGCAAAATTTGCTTGAGTACACAAAACATATAGCAACTTGTTGGGCTGAGTAATAGTAATAATCCATCTAATCACAGTAAATTCAGCTGCTGGTTGCTTATGGGCATCTTTTACACATTAATTTAAAGACTGAATAAGCAAGATCAGAGCAGCTATTTAACAAAAGCATGCTCATAAAGCTCCTCTAAGCATCCAACACTCATTTTCAGAGGCTTGTGATCTGGGAGCATGCTTTTAAAATAACTTTACCAGCTTTAACCTTTCCGCCTGTCATCAGAAAAACATTCTGAAGTCAGGGAATTTCACTTCATTTGTTACTAAATAACACACATTTCTGATCACTAATTTGGGCATTGAGAAAATGGGCACAGATACATAAACATAATGTGGTGGTTTGTTTTGTTTTGGAGTTTGTTGGGTTTTTTTTTTTTTCATAAAAAACATTTATTGTGTCCATTCCTCAGTCTCAACTCGCCTTATTTTCAGTGAGTTACACTCAGCCAGTCAAAATTACCCTGGTGAGGTGATGGGCCACACAGGAGGTCTAGGTGGCAGAAGCAGTTTCTTCATTAAGAAATATTTCTTGTTTAAATATGTTGAGCAGGGATACCATGCTAGCTGAGGTTGTGGCCCATGATGGGTGCCACTGTTTCCAGCTGCCTCAGAGCTGGCTGGCAGCAGTGGTGACGAGCACGGAGCAGTTCATGCCTACTCAAACAGGTCACCACCGCAAGCCCCCACTGCTTAAACCTGGTGAGTTGTGTCCCTTACACTGTCACAACAGGGAAATAAAGTAGTCCACTAGCTTGTGGCTTCAAGGATAGATGTGGAAGAACTAAGGGTCAAGTTCCCCCAAACAGGGTGGACATTCCCATGTGGAACAAGCACTCCCTGGTCAGGGTGTCAGGAGGTGGTATTGCAAAGTACAGTTAAAAAGCATGACTCCAGACACTCCAAACTTGTGCCGATGGTTGTTCCAATCCATGGCATTGTAAACAGGATCTGGTCACTTGGACCATGATTCAGAGTTGGCTAGAGATGATACCTCTACATCACTCCTAAGTGTGCTGCAGGAGTAGCTGTGCCTCAGCCACAGCAACCAGATCATTACAGGGACGTGTATTTCCTGCACAGGTGTTGTCACAGGCAAAGGTATTGGAGAAGATCAATTAATTCCTCCCCCAAGACAACAGCACAGCAGTTTGACTGCGGGAGAAGGTGCATTCATTTCTCAAACTCAACTCTACAGGTACTAGAAGTCAAGCATCAAGAGGACGGATCTCTCTGCCTTTCCAGGAGGAACATCAACAATAAAGCAGACGTGCGTTCTGTGAAGACTTGGATGAATATATGGGGGGCTAAGAAGCGCTAGTATCCACTGAGAAAGAAATCTCAACATATGAGAAGCAAGAACAGCTCTTCCCGAGAAGTTTTTCCTGGCTTTTTGCTTTAAAGGCTGAGACACTGAATGCAGACAGAAGTTTCAAGGATGAAAAACAGATACATGGCAAAAAGCAAGTAGCAGAAGTGTCAGTCACCACAGATGTCTCTACCTCTGCACGGCAGTAGTTCTTCTTCAGAGTGCCTGGAACATCCCCAGCAAAATGCCATTCAAGAATCAGGCCTTTTTGTAATAAAACTGTACCTGTCGGTGATATGCTTCCCTACAGGGTACAATACCATCACAGCAGGTGGTTCAGGGAAAGCACAGATCAATGGAAGCCATGGTGTTAAAGAAATTAATGTGTGGGGTTTTTTTAGTGGAGCATTTGACACGACAAGCAGGTATGCATGAAGAGGTCATTGATTCAGGTCCAATATCACATGCAGAACCTAAATTTCAAAATTTCAATTGGAAGTTGCAGTTATATGCATTATCTTTCCCCTTCTTCTATCTAGAAAAGAGATACTAAAAAGATCCCTAGTTCTTTTTAGAATACCATCTTTCTTTTAAAAGCACTTATTTACACATGACTAAGGATGTACTAAGTCCTTGGCTACACATCTGGTCAACATAAATTTGACTTGTCAATATAGGATTCAAATTGTTGGTTTATGAAGCAGCAAGGTGTCTGGCCAATGACCTCTGCTGGTACTGGCTACAAAATTTTCAGGTACAATTAGACTCCTCTAAAAGTAATCACTTTTTGATCAGTAAAGATACCATTAGTTACATCATTCTATATTATATTGCATCCAGGTTTCTCAAGGAGGCTTACTAATCACCATAAGCTTCATAATATTCCAGTTAGATGTATTTACTGTACCATACATTGCAGAAGTAAACAGAGATTGAGAAGCTAAGCGTCTTGCCCTCAGATCCCTTAAATAGTCTGTGGCAGATTCAAAGTGTTCTTTATGGTAATGAAAAGGAAGGCTGCTTAACAGCTAAGCACCAGATTGATGCTTGGGAGATCTGAAGTCACTTCTTTCTCATACGCCTTTTGTTTTCTGGCTGGCATGCTTACAAATATCTCCAGGTTCATCCCTAGTACAAGTGGGTGAAACTAATTAGACTGGACTGGGACTCCTTAGATAAGGACAGAAAGTGTCGAAGTAACCCAGCCACACACAGCACGAGCAAGCACTGCTTGTTGTTATCCATATGAAGGAAGGGAAAAATAACTCCTCTCTAAATTGCCAACTGCTTAGTCTTAGACAATAGGAGCTAAAGCACAGGTTAATTCAAGGAGGTTACACACACCCCCCAGTGCAGAAACACCTTACACAAGGCAGCTTATTCCACCTTTCCTTTCAAAGTATAAAACGACTTCACATCAAGGCAGTCTTGGAGCCCCAAGAACGTGGGCAAGTTCGTGCTAGTGCACTGTAACTTCACATCACAACTTACTCCTCATGCCTCTCAGTGCCATATAGACTACCCTATGATCCTTTGTGATTGTGCAGCTTCTGTTTCATGGCAGCTGAGGCATCCAAACACACAAGTAATAAAGCAAAAGACTTTGGGGAAAAACTTGTAAATGCTCATGGGACTCGACTAACCTCTCCCAGTGAAGAGGAGAGAAGCTATAGTGTAAGTATTCATTCCTGTGTACTTCAGCACCAGTGCCACCACCCCATCTCACACTAACTGGGGGGAAACAGTGACCTGCAATTTACAGAAGCAGCAATATGGATCTCAGTCTTATGGAATTAAAGATGTGAAAGCAGAGACATAATGGAGTAATGTCAGCGTTGACTTCATAATTCCTTCAGTTCTGTGCTTCAACAGACTTACTCAAAAACTTACTTAATAAGAGAACACACCTCGAGCATATGGGCTCCTAATATACTATGTTGATTTCAACCATTCTTTGATATGCTCCCAGGGCCACTTCAGTACAATTCATATCACACATTAGTTTCAACCTTTTCATTCAATCAGCTGTCAAATACTTACTATACATTGAAATATCTTTCCTTCTCTACAAGAAAGCAAAAGTTAAGATTAACAGAAAAGACCCCTGGGTCAGGCTTACAAAAAAGGTGCAGAAAAGATTTGGCTTTTCAAGCTTTCCTCTATAGCTGTTCTTCTACGGTTCTCCCAGTATCAGTAAGTCTGTTCATCTCAGGGGAATTACATTTGATAGCATATTTAGTTCACAGGACTAGCACAGTTACATTAAACAGAGGCTGCTAATAAAACATTACATCTCCCTCCCCCCGGCACTCCATTTGCCATGGTGTAAAAGGCAGACACCCCATAGAGAAATTAATCAGAAAGAAGGAAAATGAATCTAAGGAGTGAAAATTAAAGACCCCATGACATCTACATCCATCTACTACATCGAAATGAGACGGAGTCCCAAAACTCAAGGATGTATTAAGATCCTTCTGAGAGATGGAAGTGGTTATAGAATTCAGCATATTATCATCAATATAAATTATAGTTATTTAAATGGAAAGATTTCTCTTTGCTCATCACTGAAGCTCCACAGAGAATACAATGTCTTTTAGAGGAAAGCACACGTCTTTTGCTCTGCAAAGTGATGAAAAAGACTTAAAGACAGATCCTGTAGAGGCAGTGTCAGTCTGACTTCAGTAAAGTACTGCTTTACCTCCACTAAGGATACAGCCTAAGAATCTACGTTTCTCCCATAAAGGGAAATCTGAAGAAGTGTCTGTGTTCAAAGAAAGGAACATAATCGGGTGTCCCCAAATCCCAGTTCTTTCCCAATTGTTCTAACTGCTCGCAAAGCTTTTCAGCACCAGAACTATTCCAACATAAGGAGTGCCTAAAACTGTCTTAAGGACATCTTCATTTCCATTTAGCCCTTAACTAGATACTCATCTGTCAGCATCCCTACAAAAAGATGCTTGCAGAATCTATTGAGGCTGTATATGGGAAGGATCCCAAATGCCTGGGCTAACAAATTTGGCTGAAACGGATTAACCTGGATAGAATGCAAAAGAAGCAATCTTGGCTTTGAGCACACATGCACTACTCTAACTTTTATAGACTTAAACTTGTAGCACAGGGAATAGCTTTAACCAGCAAGGGAACTAGTAACGTGGGGAAAATTGCATGCGTTATGCAGCATGTTGTAAACAACCACGCAGGTATGGTTGTTTAGTTTTGCAACACCCTAACTAAATGTCAGAATTAAAACTTATGACATGTGAGCAAAAGTATAGTACCTAGCAGTACTAGATTTATGAAGCGATACCCAGATTAGAGCTTCCGCAAAAAGAAATTTAGTAGAGCAGGGTGCGAAATGCTACTTTCAAATCTGTTATGCCTGATTCAGGTAGAAAACCTGAACTTGGAGTGGGGAGCAAGGAGAGAAAGACCCTTAAGTAAATCACATCCCTCCGCAATACTGGATACAGAGTAAACACAATATCCTTACTCTATAAGTTGTTACATCACTTCAGGTGTTTGCAGATGAACAAGGCTGAATCAACCACGCAAGCCTAGTTTTTTACCAAAGGCTTTATTTTTTACCAAAATAAAAGCTTAGCTTAATTTTAAATTTAAGCTCACCTCTTCTAGACACACACAGCAACCTTAAGTCACTTTAAGGGAGACTGCAAAAATCCCAACAGGACAAGAATTTTCAGTATAAAGCTGCTTCTATTCTCAAACGCCAAGATTATTCCAATCTTGGCAGCTCTGGGCCAGAGATCACAACCAGGCCTTGAGAGATTATTAAACAAGTATTAAAGTAGGATGAGGACTATATTACATGCTCTTGCTAGGCAGTCTCATACTTCCTGTGTCGCAAAAGCTGTTACTTTTCAGCAAGAGGCTGTACACCAGAAGATAGATAGGAAATGGCAAATCTAGTTAGAGCTGACTTTCAAAACACACGTCATAATTTACTCAGAGTGACAAAAGTTTCTTACCTCATGCTCTTGCAGACTGCTGAGTTGAGAAGAATACAATAATCTCGCCTCTTCTGCAGGAAGGATGGTAGTATAAGATTGTTTGAGGGTGGAAAGGGTCTTCCCAACGTATTTAAAAGTCCTGTTCATATCCACACTCCAGTAAAAATCAATCACAGTAGAGACTGCAACCCAATAACAAGACAGATAGCGCTCCCGTTAGTTGCTATTGGTGCAAGCCCACTACTTGTCAGGAACATCTTTGGTACAGTCCTGCCTAGTTACAGAAGACACACACCAAGTCCTGCCACTGAAGAACCAGATGAACAAAGAGCAGCCAGCAATTACTTTGCTACAAAATACAAGTCTGCCTTTCTCACTTTGTTCCCCCAAATGCTCCTTCTGTTTCCTCCACCTTCACAACAGCTTCCCTACTTTTCTGCCACTGCATATGCAAAAGCAAGCCCACAACTAACCAGTTGCCCAGGCCCTGCATTTTTCAGAAAAGCTCCTCTGAGCCTCTCAGCTCATAAGGAGCCCCCTGCTTAAATTTACCAAACAGCCCAGTGCCCAGCCCAGTGCCCAAGCAGCCTCCTATTGTTTCACCTCTGGTAACAGAATGCTACAGACATTTCATTGAACAAATTTCACTAGATCGCTACTTGCTTATGGATCAGACACTTGATAGTAACAATTCCTCCTGGTATTACATGATACTAGACTTCCAACAACACCATCAATAGAACAACAGCAAACCACATGAAAGCCCCATGGCTATGTCCCAGTATTTAATTTTTCTAAGTGATGAAATTTATCTTGGGCTGTGGCAACATCTGTGATACCAAGATATCTCATTCCACCACTGTAGTGATAGCAAGGTGCTATCCTTGTTACATGATAGGAAAGAACAAGTATGAAGGGAGTGTTCAAGTAACATCATTTAGTAAAATTATTTATGCTATAATGTCTTCTGGGAGTTAAGAAATATCCCAAATACATCCTATAAGCCTTATGGTGCTGTCTTTGTAAAAGATAGCAGGGGAAAGGATGAGAACATTTGTAACAAATGTTCGTGACAGATGAAGTCAAGATAAGTACCTATGCTTAAATGTTATTTGGAGGATGTTGGTTTATTTACCTGGTAAAAGGCTCAGGTGGACTAGATCCTAGTACTGATCAGCACTACACATGCAAACACTCTGCAAAATATTAACTAAGTGAAATAAAGTGAGTTGGAAGTTGCCATGTATTTCTGACTTTGTGTAATGCCAGATTTTTGCAAGCCGACTCTTGCTGGCTTACTCTTGCATCTCCCTTGGTTACCCACTACAGCCTTATAAAACAATAGGCACTATTTCATTATTACGTTCAATACTGTAGTTTCCTCTCTTCTTAGGTTACCATTACAAGAACAGTAGAAAGAGGGCTATGCCCTGTAAGTTTTAAGAAAAAGGTCTGGCCCCATAGGCACTTGCAGAATAGAAATGCAGAGGGTTTTTTTGCCTTTGGCACATTAACCATTCCCTAATACGGCAGGCGGATGATTATTAAGATAAAGGCTTAGGTGTATGAATAACTTTCACTACATATGTTAGACTGAAGTCAAGGGTAACTTCATTCAGGGGTTAATCATCTGCCCAGAGTTGAGCCTCTGTGTGTGAAATGTCAGAGTTTATCTAAAGCTGTAAGGAAGACTTGTTCTAGCTTTCAATACCAGCAAATAAAACTCCTTATTTTAACAAGTTCACAAAGCAAAGCAATGCAGTTTTGTTGCTACCACAGTTTTCTGCCTGAATGTGTGTCTGTGCATATAATAAAATGAATCATCAGCTGTCCCCAGGAATGTGACAATACCCAATTGTAAAAATATCAGTGAATTCCTACCTGAGGCAAGTGTAGCAGAATTCAGATTTGCTAGTTTTACAATGGCAGGATGCGTATCCTTTTCTCAGAAGCACATTTCTGCCCTGTAAATAATATCTCTGCATTTGATTCAAGATTTTTGGGCAGGTCCAGGCAATGTTAGACTGGGATGTGATGTATTTTCCAACAGCCAGAGTGAGGCACAAGGAGCCAAGTGTACTATCTACTAGCCTCACTGACTTGTGTGCCTTTGGTCTTCCTTAGTTTACCCTCAATAGCACTCTTCTAATAATAGCTTGCTTCAATGTTTGCAAAATATACTGAGTGCTAGGCACTGTACACCTAAATACATATACTAATGATTTCTCTTCACAGCAGGACCCTCAGCTCTGAAAACAAAGTATTTTGGCATGCTATATGAACATAAGAAAATGCTTAACTGAAAAACTCCTCTGAGACTAAATGCTTCAGTTCAGACTGACAATTTACATTGGAAGAATTCATATCCACTTCAGGCTAAGTTGTATTTCAAACTAACATAACTTTTTGCACTACTACGAGAATAAGAGAACTCTGGTAAAAAATACACACATCAGCACTTTCTTCTCCCTTTAAGCACAGTGCAGGCTTTGAAGTAGCAACAAATGAGAACAGGTGTATTTTGTAAACAAATTTCTACATCAACTTGCAAGATTACCATGCAAAGTGATTAAAAGACTCATCGTCTTCCTTACTGAAAAGGGTAACGTAAATAAACAATTACTCTTTTTTATTTTTTTTGCAAAGATATTAGGTTGATCAGTTAGGCCTATTGCAGAAAGACTTGAATTAGTTTGATTAGTCTCAGCTACTTAAATTCAGAAACAGATGCCTCACTTTGCAAGACTGGTGATTAAAGGCTGCATTCACAAAAAAAATTGGATTACACACACTTAAGACAATACCTACTATTTTTCAGCCCTCCTCCCCCCACAGCAGATGGCCCGTACAATTAGTGGCTTCAAAAAATTCTCACTAGAACTCCTCCAAAGCTGAGACACGGCTGCGCTCACTTCTAGAGACAAAGGTATGCGCAAACCAACTATTTTCAAATGTTCTCCTCATATTAGGACTGATCACACAGATCAAGAAAGCCATTCAATCCATTTACACGGGGGTGCAAGTCAAAATACAGTGCTTGCATGTTCCCAAAAGAGTCACCCATATGGCTACTAGCAGCATAGGAGAGGCGGAATAATAATACAGAAGGTTCAGCAAAAAAACACATCTCACCCTCGTAACGCTCCAGCCAGCACAAGCAAGTGAGAAAGCCAGGACTCAGAGACACAAAAAGGCTCATTATCTACCCCAGAAGGCACAGCATTGCCAACACTGCTCTTTATCAAGTCCTTAACAGGTGTAAAATTAGCACTTGTTATTAAAGACAATGGAGTTACATGTATTGCCAGCAGCTGAAGAAATGTGTTAGAATTGTTTTCACCTCCAGTTAATTCGCTACCATTCAATAATGCACAGGAAGCCCGTAAATTAGAAAAGTGCTTTCTGAAGCATGGCAGTGAGTTAAGCCAGTGTGTAAGCATCCTTTCTAAACACAGGTGCTTTCCTGAATGAAGGCCTAAGGACCAAATCCTCTTTTCATCAATACTGATGTAAGTTCAGACAAACTAAATTTACCTGAGTGTACTCTCAGGTAAAGCTGTGCCGATGTAATCTGTAACCAGAATCTGGAGCTGTAAGAAATCTTCATAAGCAAACTCCAGGAAAGAGTTCTTTTCAGCTTTTCTAACCCCAGTGAACACAGATCGACTGGCTGCACCAACGTCCTCTCTTCTCAACTACTTACCATTCATTCCCAGAAGCAGAGATAGGCGTTAGTTACTGAGAAGCAAAACCCTATTTCAGATGTACGTCATTACGGGAGATGACCTCAGGTTTAGGACTAGAAGTCACTGAATCACTCAGGAGTGTGTAGCTTCATTGCATATTTTTCTGGTTTAATACCATGCTCAGCTTTGAAAGCAAATTATTTCGATTCATACTGCACATACGAACTCCTCTAACTGCTGAGCCATTTTTATTCAATAATATTGTACATCTCACCACTCTCCCCCTTATCCCCAGTAACTGGGAGGAGGGTTGGCCGACATCAAACAAATCTGACCAAGGGCAGAAATCTCAGTGATAATTACATTCCCGCAGGGTTTCATGAAAACTGGCAGTGAGAGAGGAGGAAATTAACTCCTCCACCAAGGGAAGGGCAGACGCAAGTCAGGCATCACGCAGTCCCTGTGGCAGCAATTGGCCAGGCAGCCGGCACGCGAACTGCTCTGCACTAGCCGCAGCACACGCTGCCTTTTGTCTGCTGGGGTTGTCGCTGGGAACGTGTCAGGAGCTCGACATTAGTGGGAGGGGATGGAGGGGAGGTGTTCGTAAGTCCATAAGAAATCATGCTTCACTGCTTCCCCTGCCAGATACCATGCACAGCCTGAAGTGCAAACCATGGTGCAAAGCTCTCTTGCATTAATATTTTCTGTTACCGGCATATGTGGGAATAGTACTGGTCTAAGGGAGAACAATAAGCTCAGAGATAGTTACTAACAGCCGCAGGTTCTCTTCTGTTATAGTTGTTCTGCACTTTTCCTATTGTCATTTTATGATGCAGTCAGAACATGTCTGAAACACCCAATATAAAAAGCAAACTGCTTCTATTCAAAGGCCTCTGGACAAGTTCAAGTTTGGACAAAACGGAGAAAAAAAAACTGTTTGCTAAGGTATGAAACATCTTACCACTGTCCTTAGTTCATCCCGCATCTTAGAAAAGGCAAAAATCAACATAAAGCAAATAAAAAGAGCTATTTGTCTCTATACAGAGCAAATCTCCAGCTCTTGTTAGGTTGCTAGGTGTGGTGAGTCACCAGCACGTGGCCAGGGCTGTCAAGTCGTCACTTAAGCTGGCTACAGTACAAAGCTGTGTCCTTCCACATGGTCACCGCTCCCCTCTCTGTGTGCAGAAGAGCTGCAAAAAAAGACTACAGCCTTTTCACTCCTTGTTCCAAATGCACAGTGAAATCTGTTATTTCTTCATCGGTCTCGCATCCCTCTGGGCAATGGGAGTGATTGTAATCTGATGCATGTAAATGCTAACAAAACTCCCATCTTGACATTAAGGGGTTTAAAACTTAAGGTCCAAGAAACAGCAACTGCAGTGCAATAAGGACAAAAACTGGACAGGTTCCAGGTGGCCCACAGGGCCCTGCCACACCGGCACTGACATCTGTGACATTGCTAAAACTAGACCTGGACTTTTCAAAGACTGGGAACTAGCAGGGGAACTTGAATCATAGTCTGGTTGCCACAGATACTTCTGTCAACCCGTGGAGTTGCTCAGTCACGCACCGACCCTCTCCCCAGCCTACACGCGTGCGCTCCAGAAACAAAAAGCAGCAACAGGTCCCTTAGAAGAGTCTGTGCCAACACGCTGCAGGCTGGCAAAACGCATCAGTCATTCACTCTGATAAGACGATAGCACAATAAAGGCAAGGCTGATGCAACACATTTGTAAACACAAAGCCACGCTGGCTTTGTTGAAGTATTGCCACATTTTAAACTTACATACAAATAGCAGAACTACTGCCTGTGCAGCTTGCTGCTGTGGGAGATTACAGCTAAATCACCCCTTGCAAAGTATCGGGAGTTCTGTGTAAATAGCAACACAGTGGAAGCCACTTGAAATGCATGCAACAACTTGCATGAGTCCTACAGTGCTGGGAGCAGCCCTACATCTACTCGGTTACCTCAGCTGGAAAATTATTAACTAGCCACGTATATGCATGGGGCAGAGAGAGGCTTTTGCCAGAGAAGGGAAGGCAGGGTGCTAGCATTTCCAAAGGTTCCCAGTTAGTTTGCATATGGTGCTGTCAGACTGCTGTGCTCATTTCCAACCTGATTATTAACACTGCTAATGGGGAAAGGCCTTGGAGGGCAAGGACTGCACAGCTGCATGCCTGGCGCATACAGAGCTGAAATTCCTGGCCGTATTCCCAACATATACAGACCTATCTATTATATTAACTGCTCTTATAACATCAGTGACTCAAATATCACATCCATAACATAGGCACCATGGAGGGGTAAATTTTATGAAGCTTTCAAACCTGCATTTACAATTTATACACCTGAAAAGGGATCTTTAGTCCCTATGGCAAACCAGTGAGTGTGCTGTCAGTACATCTGGAAGTGCCTCCTGACACAGTTAATCAGAATAGCTTCCCTAGTTTCTGATTTTAAAAAAAAAGTAAATGAGATGTGTCTTTGAAGTGTAATGCTTCCATGCTATTTCAGAGCCTGGCTTGTGTTGGGTCGGCTCTCTGTCAAGGGCAACCCCATCAAGTAACTTCAACATCCAGACTGGAGAAGGGAATTTTTCCAAAGTCACAGGCTTTGGAAGGCTCCAGGACATGCCAAGAATGTACCAGACCTTAGTTTGCTGATCCACTGCATTTTGTTTTTTCGAAACCGTGGATTAATAAGGCAACATAATAAGCTCTGAACCCTATACAAATGAGAAGCTGTCTTTCTGGAGCTCTCTGGAGTATGGATATGTGGTGCATATGCATGATTTCAGTAGTTGCCTAAAAAATAATCTTTAAAAATCCTAACAGTGTGAAATTCTATTTTTTGAACTTGGATTTAGTAATGATTATGGCTTATTGTCTATACCTAACAGTGTGTCGTGGTTTAACCTGGCAGACAGCCAATACCACGCAGCCGCTTGCTCACTCCCCTCCTCCCCCCCCAGTGGGTCGGGGAGAGAATCGGAAGGGGAAGAGTGAGAAAAACTCATGGGTTGAGATAAAGACAGTTTAATAGAACAGAAAAGGGAAAATAATAATAATAATAAGAAGAAGAAGAAGAAGAATGATAGAATATACAAAATGAGTGATGCACAATGCAATTGCTCACCATCCACACTGACCAATAACCAAGTAGTGATCGCTACTTCCTGGCACATGCCTACCATTCATATACTGAGCATGACATCACATGGTATGGAATATCCCATTGGCCAGCTGGGCCAGCTGTCCTGGCTTTGCTCCCCCCCAGCGCCTGTTTTGTAAGCTGAATGTCCTTGACTAGCAGGGTACTTAGCAACAACTGAAAACATCAGTGCGTGATCAACATTCTTATACTAAATCCAAAACACAGCACTAGGAAGAAATTTAACCCTATCCCAGCCGAAACCAGGACACAGTGTGATGAAAGTATGACACAAAACTGAGCAGTTCTCAAATGCAGTTTAAATACAAGCATAGCTCAGTGATGTTCAGGCAGAAGAAATTTTGACCTATTATACATGACGATGACTAAGAAATGTCTCAGCAGTGCATATCAGCACTGCTGGTCCAATTCTAAACATAACCTCACTGACCCCAACACAGCTGAGTGTTTGAGTCCTAGAGGTGTCCATTCCCAGTTTTTCTACCAGGCAGCTTTCCTTTTACCAACCCCTCTCTTCTTATGCTGTATCCTCTCCTGGCAGGGACCAGTTCACATTGCACAATACCTAATGGCAAACTGCATTTACAACTGGAATATTAGTAAAGAAGAGCTGGAAGAAAAGGTGGAGATACTTTAGTTATCAAAGAGCAAATCAGAGACCAAGCGAGGCATCCAAAGAGGCACCAGCAAGAAGAATAGACAATGCCCTACAGAACACTAAGAACTGGGAAAAGGAGAAAACAGGGAAACCTTGCATTTGCAAAAGTGTTTTATAAAATTGCTACATCAAAGCTATACATAGGGGTTTTGGAAATGATTCGGTTGGAGGAGGCTGAGCAGAGACGTGACCAAGGATATAAACAGGGGGAGGATGGAAGGTGCAGCACATGGCTGCCCTTGGTCCTCACCACCCCTTTGTGCCTGCCCAGAATGCACAGCTTTTGCAAAGACATGCACCGTCCAGGCACTGGCATTTTCCTTCTTTATGGATGTATTTGTATACATTATTACATTTTCCTCCTGTTTCTCTCCCCAAAAGCTGAAGGGAAAGCTTTGCTTTCCCTCATTTCCTGTCATAAAAGGAAATAACATGTCTTCACTGTGAAAACTGAGCAGTTTGAAAATGGCATCCCATCGGAGCTGCCATGTCTGGAGATTTTGCTCCGTACTCAGGAAAGGACATTGAGAGAGCCATATTTTTAAGAACTGTTATATGCTCAATTTGGAGGGAAACACAATAGTCCACTTTGTCCTTCCCCCTCATACCCTGTCTATTTAGGCTAAAAAATTGTGTTTGTACAGCACTTAGCCCCATGAGACTGAAGCCTTTAGGTACAAATGTAACTCATTTAAATGGTAATGTACAACAAAATGAGTGGCACCCTTCAAAACAAGGGGCATTTGTAAGTATATCTGTGCCAGGTGCTGACAAATGGAGTGTCATTGTTACAGACGCAGGGAAAGGTCTCGGTGAGCCAATATTTAAAAGTCAGTTTTTCCAGTCAAAGGCCAAACTCTAAAATGTCTGCTTATTTCTCTACTGCCTGTGCCCTGGAGCACTGCGCCTGCCTCCCAGAGAGCAGCACATTAGGACTCTAAAGGTATTTCCCATACAAGGTCAGATCAATTAAAATGTGCTTTAAATACAGTCACGTGAGCTGTGTCAGGAGCTCTGCAGCCCTGATTAGGTCCCTGACACTCTGAAGGGCAGAATCTACGGCAATCTGCTGACCTCGGGTAGAAGAGCCAGATAACAGAGAGGCATGAACTTGCTTTTTCACCACCCTGGGACTGAGGGCTTTGCTGCTTTTAGCCATGTAATATTGCTGTAACACCAGCAATGCCAGGAGTTAACTAATTACCTGCTTCTTCCCCTAGTGAAGTCGACAGCAAAGATACATTTAGTCTCCATAAAAGACAGGGTTGTGCTTTCAAAAGTCAGAACAAGCGCTTTCAGCCGTCCCAGGGAGACCAGGCAGCACAGTTGTGCTGCTGCCTTCCTTTGCCAGACCTGAGAGGAAGCTCCCACAGAAATGTTTACATTAAAGAAATAAATGAAGCAAAACCTTTGCAGAATGAAGCTGTACTGGCTTACACCAGGACCTGGGCCGTTCACTTGAAAGACAAATTAACCAAACAAAAGCTGTCTTAGAGAGACCTCCTTACCACCAAGATTTGAATAAGGTCCTAATCTCTATAGAAAATATAAAAGTACAACAAGTGGATTATGTTACTGAATAAGTGTTGATGCAATGGATAGAAGGCAGAAATGTTACTTGTATTTGCTGT
This sequence comes from Fulmarus glacialis, assembly GCF_000690835.1. NCBI lineage: Eukaryota > Metazoa > Chordata > Aves > Procellariiformes > Procellariidae > Fulmarus > Fulmarus glacialis. The sequence goes on from NW_009231538.1 coordinate 177,834, forward strand.
ATGAGCATCTCCTTATTGTCCATCCCCCAGAGAGATGTAGCCAAGTGACAGCTGCCCTTCCTCCTCATCCAGGAGCCACAGGAATATGCCCGGGAATAAGGAATAACCTGTCTGAAGCTGAATGCAACTGTCAGAAGCAACAGACATATAAAAAAAGGTAACACCAGGCCACTGAGGAAGTGTGCATCACCCTGAGTCTCTGTGTGGGTTGCTCGGAAAGATTTCCCTCCTTTTGCCACCATGCTCCTGCTGCCCCCCACCAGCTTGTGGGGAGAGTCTTGGGAAGGGAAACAATGAGTGAAATAATGGGCTTCTAGGTAAGCTGCTGTGAGGTTACTGCCGTGCCAAACACACCCCACCATCAGGCAGTTCCCCTGCAGGTCTGATGATAAATCTCTCTGAACATCTACACTGTCAAGAGTTATGTCTTATTCTATGTATTCCACAAACAGATTTCTGCAAGTCAAATTCTGCATGAAGCCATGAGATGCTACATACAGGAGCAGCCTGGGAGGCAGTTTCTGCTTTCTAATTTGCACTCATGATATCATTGCACATCAACAGAATTATTCTTTCCCTTCTCCCAAATACCACTGATATAAGTAAAATATTTTCAGAAGGATCTTCATCTGGTGAAAGTCAGCGTAGTTCCACTGAGCCACTGCTAAAGCAATTTACACCATCTGAAGCCCTGGAGCAAAAAAATCCAAGTCAATGGGATATAAGCCAAAATTCGAGTGTTTTGCTGGATACAAACCAGATTTACTTGCTTGGTTCAACAGGTGCCTAAGTGCTCTAGTGAATTGGGGCCCAAATTGGGGCCCATTTTTTATTTGTGTCCACTTCTGCCAGCTTGGACATCTGATACAGAGGTCATCTTATAGCTAACATTTTTGCCTTAAACCCTGCCGATAGCCACAATATAGAACAGCTGCCTGTGGAGTTATGTTCCACACATAACTTTAAAAATAAAATGCAAGTGACTGGAAAACGTGGGTTTATAACTAGAACCAGAATACATGGGTACCTTGAAATAGAAATAAATGAAACACTTTCTGCCTGCTGAGAGAAGAACAAATAATCTCCTATTTCTATTCCATTCTCTTTTAGTACTGACATTTCAATACTGCAGTTAGAGTGTCCTAGAAATGCCTTAGCTGGAACTGGTTAGACCAGAAGCACTGTAAGGAAAAAGGTTTTACACATACATTAAATGAGTTTTTGCCTACACACCATCTGATTTCTCTATAGGGAATCTATGTTTGCAATAACTGCATTTCCAAACACTTCTAGCAATGTAGCAATGTCCCCCTGGACGTACACTGCTTAGTACATGGTTAGCAACAACACAGCTTACAGGAGTGGCTCTGACTCCTCCAACTCATCCATCCAGCTTGCAAATTCTGTCAAGTGAGTTGAACTCCCACCTCCCAGGAATAGTTTATATATTGGACCATGACCATTGGATGGGAAAATGCAAAAGGAAGCTTGGAGGCCATAACCAGAATGCAAGGTTCTCCTCGCTTTCCTGAGTCCCTGGTCACCAGATGAGAGTCCTGCTTGGTCACTTGATTTCTGGTCCAGTCCATACTTCATCTCTTCCTGAAAGGTGCCTGACCTTGTGACTGAGGCGGTGGGGACCTCTCCTCTCCCTGCCCCTCACACGCAGGCAAGCTCACCTCTGGCCTCCTGGTTAGTGAAACCTGGTGAGAGGTGGGTTTGAGGAAAAGGGAATTTATGTCCCACTTCCTGAACTTTAATCTTTAGGCTTTATTTAGAGTCACCATTGCATTGGTTTAAAAAACCAGCAGCTGTCAATACATTTTTTCCTGTTGCCGGGAAATAAGCGTGAGGTGAGCTGCTTGGTAGACTGGGGCATCAAGGGACCTAGAAAGGGTTGCGCCAGCAAGGAGGAGGTGAGCAATTTCACAGGAAGATCTGCAACCAAGGGTGAAAGAATTCTAGTGTGAAAGTAACTCTGCCAAAAGTAACTCAGGCAGTTCTCTAACACCAGTGGGTTTCTAAGGTTTTATTTGGTACCGTAACAAACCCAACAAGATCCCTTCTTCAAGTGTGCAATTTAATAGCTCTCTTAAATCATTAAATCTCATAGAATCATAGAATAGTTTGGATTGGAAGGGACCTTTAAAGGTCATCTAGTCCAACCCCCCCTGCCATGGGCAGGGACATCTTCAACTAGATCAGGTTGCTCAGAGCCCTGTCCAACCTGACCTTGAATTTTCTCAATAGAAAATTAATGAAATAAAGCATTCAGCTTCATTTTGCAATTATCATTTGTAACCTTATATAATTAAGCCTTTTGCAAAATAAGCTTGGATCATAAACTAAGCATGTATTTGCGTAAATTTTAACTGGACAGAACTGCAAAAGTAACCAAAAAGAAAGGAATATTACAGGCTCTGAAGTCTTGAGACATGAAAGATAATTCACTATCCACAACCACCAATGAAGAACAGAATTTGCATAGGGAAAAGTCTGCTATTTCATCCATCAGTGCCTCACCTTATTTTGCATGTCAGACTTGTTTTGTGTCACCAAGCCAGAGGCTAAATGCATTTAATATGCATGCTATTGCCATGCTGACATGGAACTAAGCAGCCCTGAAATGTCTCTTTTGGTACTTTGTGGAAAATATAACCATAACTACAAATTAAGGAGAAAGTATCAAAGGATGCAGGACTGATCAGCAAACACTATATAGCAAAATATTTAAACAAATTGTAAGGTTTATAAAAATTGGGATGGATGATTAGCGGCTTGATTTTTATTTCAGAGGATTATAATATTGCCAGAGTAGGGGAGAAACAATTAAGACCTCTGAGGAGAGGATGAAGTGGCTGGCAAATAAAAGAAACAAAAGCTCGTGTCCATTCAAGAGGGGGTTACAGGCTACCCTGAAAAGACTGTGAGCCCAGTCCTGCTGTGCCCAGGGCTCAGAGGCTACCACAGGTCAACCCACCTCACAGCAGCACCATTAGGATGTCCATCTCCAGAGAACAGTGTCATGGCACCAAATAGCTGGAAAATACTGGAGATGGTGTCATTAGAAGCACTAGCTTTACATTAAATCTGCCTGGAGTTACTCCAGCCAGCATCAGTGGGAGACAAGGTCCAGGCACAGCTACTGTCTAACCAGAGAGCAAATGCAGCAGTGTCAGAGGAAAATGAATGTAGTCGTTTGCTATCATGGACCTACAGGGCCCAGGGCTTGATTCCAGTTCCTAAAGATTTCTTGTGGGTTTAGACCCATTTTTAATTGCTTTGTCTCATCAGGGAAAACAAGCATGTGAGCTGCAGGTCTTTGTTCTGTAAACTATAAAGTGCTAAGAGAATATAAGTATTATCATCGCTATTTATTTTACCCTTTGGTGTTTTGTCTCTCTTTCCCGATTGGTTTATGATGACTAATGTCAAAACTCTGTTCCCAGTTAGCTCTCTTGGGCAAAGAGATAATATAATATGACATTTAATACAGTGTACTTCTCTCTTCCGAACATTAAAATCATGTACATAGCAAGAAGCGATCGTAACAATAGATGTATCTTTTATTCACAGGTAAAAACTGAAGCAAGCTGTTATAATACATATTTGTACAAAGGATTTGAAAAAACCATAAAAAGGAAGATGATTAGAAAATATGATTCATTATGAAATGTGGTATTACATACACTATTAAACCTTTTCAAAAGTATTTGTTTGGCAACAGTTTATCAATAGTTTCCACACTTAAGTGGCCTCCTTCAAAAAAGCACAAATCTCATGCAGCATGTATAAACTTGATCCTGAGGGTTTGCCTTCCTTAGAAAAACTGTAAAAAGATATACTATTTGTCTTAAAAGTTCAAAATGCAAATGCTATATTTATAGTCAAAACTATATAAAAATATGGACCTAACTTAACATTTACAAAAACTTTTTGTTCCTTTTTTTTTTTGTTTGTTTTATGGTTTTGGTAATAAACATAATTCTCAATTCCTGCAGTCAGAGAGGAAAAAAGAAAACCAAAACAAACCACAGTGCCCTTTGTAGACTTCCTCACATTAAGTTTATGATTCCAAAAAGACCAGGTCTGTGATAAGTGAGGTTAGTAACCAAGGAAGTAGGTAAGCAGTTAATATATATCTATATATGTATATATAAAATGGAAAACAAACATTTATTTTGATCTGAAAAAGTAATAATACAAAACCTGAAGGTAAAACAATCATCTCAAAATGCCATAATACACCTTTTCAATAGATAAATGTTCATAAAAATATCTTGAACCCTAACCAAGAAAACAATTATAATACAATTTTAATTCTGCTACATAAAACAGCTTTTCTATGAAACAAGAAGGCAAGTTCAGGTATGAAAACATAATTTACTTATTGCTTTTGCTACAATGTTGTTTGTTTTTTACATATAGTCATAAATACACTATACAGTATAAAATATTTCATAGGAATACATTTTGTGGTCTGCTTAGGTTTGCTGGCTTTAATTCTAGCACCAAATACAAAAATGAAAAACAAATTAACTTTAAAGGCACTTCCATTGTATGTTTGTTTGTTTGTTAACATCTTGGTTCGTACTAAATTTCTTCGCTTCCCTCTGGTAGAAGCAATACTTGAGCCTACTTTATCTTTGTACAGTTCAGGTCACGTTGAGGCACCAAATGATTTATGAACATTCCCATCCCTCAGCTGTTTCTTTCTCTTACAACATTCATTGTTGCTTTTTAGGCTTCACCTTTCCTCCTTCACTTCCCAGCTACTTAATCTCTTTACTTCTTCATGTCGGACAATCCAGCTTCACTTCCTTCAGTCCCTTGAAAAACCTCTCTTCAAACCTCCACTTCCCTTACTCCATCTTGTGCATCTGTTATTCCTATATCAAAACACGTCACTATCATGATATGTGACTTGCACAAATTAACACACTGCTCCAGTTCCTCTGTCACTTGTTCCAGTGCCTCCAGGTACTCCTGTGACTCCTTATCGAGATCAGGATCCACTTCAACTGTCAGACAAAAAATTAGTGACTAAGAGAAACAGCTCATAGCAAAACATTATTCTATCACAAGGGAGCCAATAATATAGAGTACAATTTTATTTCTCTTGAACTAAGAATTTTTTTTCACTTTACTCAGCAGATGCAAAACTCTACCTTGAGGCTCCAGTTAAGCACAGTCTGTGAACAAATCTCATGCCTCAGTCTCCCAGCTATAACATGGATATGGAAACATTTTCTTCCTTCTTTGGAAAGAAGGATAATAAAAGGTTATATAAATATTTAATATTAACAAGCATCACAGCGAGTCTCTGGATTGTTTTGACATTCTCTTCTGGTTGGTTTGGATGGGGTTTTTTTGTTCATTTCTGGTACTACTCAGCACTGAACAAATCCCATATCACAGAAATACGAATGGAGTCACAGAGTATTTTAGGTCTCAATTCAGCAAACTACCTTAGCAAGTGCTTAACTTTTTCAGTGGGACTGCTCACATGCTGAAAATTTGTTACATGCTGATCATATTGCTGTTTTTGCAAAGTACTTACAGTCTTCTTTCCACTTATTTGGATCCATCATCAACCTGCACTTTGTCTCTTCCAACTCTTCCTTCAAAAATTCATGCTTTGCCTTTACTTCTCTGATTCGCTGCTGGCGCCTTTCTAGTATCTTCAGCTTGGTATGGAAATACATCAGACCCTTTTAAACACAGAAAGACCATTTCATGAGTTTGCCTGTTATGAGCTGACCTCCAACAGTTTGACACAAATTGCTCCCAGCTCATTACTTGTAAGAGTTAGCAGGTGGGTTGTTTTGTTTGGTTGTGGGGTTGGTGGTTTTTTTGGTTTTCTGGGGTTTTTTGGTTTTCTGGGGTTTACATTAATGGATTCTAATTTAGAGGAACTGCATGCTACACCACTCAAGCATTTGTGGCACTTCTCTGAATTAGCAAACATTCTAATACATTCTGAAATTACTACTGTTTATAGAGGAATTTTTCTTCCAGCAGTGCAAATGATAAACACAGCCTAATAATAATGTGAGAATTATATTTAATCCTAAGACATATGAATTCTTATTTTCTTAAAAGCATTCCTACCTTCTCAACATCCTGGAAAGGCTATTATGAAAGAAATAGGAAAAAGGCATCAGAAGAATATAGAATTCTGGTCTCCAAAATAGAATTAGCTGAAGTGTTTTCCAATTACAAGTAAATTAAGCTCAGCGCATCCCTGATTTAATAGAATCCTGTCATTTACATAAAGAGTTAATGACCCTATAGTTGAGGGAGGCTGTAAGGTTTCATCAGCCAGGCTAAGATTATAAAGTCTTCTCATAATGTATTCATTGGTAACTTCCATTTACACCATCAGTCATGTTAGACACAATTAATTTTAGACAGTAATCATTTTCATTTTCTGTGTTAAGGGTACCCCAACATATGAATTGTAAAATTAATAATTATAGTGCTTTAATTGTAATCAATTTCCTGAACACCATTCCAGCATTCAAGCAAGGATTCTGCCTGTATACTGTAATTTAAGTTGTCTACAGTTGTAAAATATGTGCTGACCTCAGTTTCCTCTTGTCTGTGTCGCTGTAATCGTTCCACATCATCTATCTCATAAACTTTAATTTCAAATGGCTCTTTTAAAGTGCCTGGCAAAGGTGGTAGATCAACCCATTGGCCAGTAACACTGGGTTTTCTTCCTAGGGAGGCAGCATCTGGCAACGGAGCAGGAATCAGTCTACGACGCTGGAGACCTAAAATTCAAAAGACAAGCATTCCTCAGACTCTAAGAGACTATCAGACTGCAGAATGTACTTCAGTGAATGAATTAAAGAAAGATCTAGGTTCTCAGGATACTCAGGAAGAAATGCTTTTCTTGATCTTCCCCTTTTAGTAAAATACCCTCAGGCTGCTAATTGAGTTACTGCCTCGACAAAGTATGTTCCACTTCGTTCATGGATGGAGTAACAGCAGTTCCTCTCCCAAAGCAGATGTCTGAGCATCAGTTCTTTATTCTATCCTTGCAAAAATATTTTGCCTGGATTAATTTTTCTTTGGCAGGCTACAATTTCAAACCAATACTGATCATAGCAGACGAATCTGGAAATCTCCTGCTCCTCCAGTTAAAGCCAAGCAAGGCTATGTAAGATCCCTCTCATTGTATTATCTCTCTGCAAAGAGCAAACAGTTTCCTCCAGAACTACTACAAATGCTTTAAGGTGTGTACTGGGTTTGCGTAGCCAGGTGTTGGTAGCAGGGGGGCTACAGAGGTGGCTTTTGTGAGAATCTGCTAGAAGCTTCCCCTATGTCCGATAGAGCCAATGCCAGCCAGCTCGAAGACAGACCCACCGCTGGCCAA
>NW_009231538.1:185750-187214 GCF_000690835.1 Fulmarus glacialis
GCTTGTGGGAGGGACCGCACACTGGAGCAGGAGAAGAGTGTGAGGAGTCCTCCCCATGAGGAGGAAAGAGCGGCAGAGACATGTGATGAACTGACCACAACCCCCACTCCCCATCCCCCTGCGCCGCTGAGAGGGAGGTGGTAGAGAAAATCGGGAGTCAAGTTGAGCCCAGGAAGAAGGGAGGAGTGGGGGGAAAGTGTTTTAAGGTTTAGTTTTTATTTCTCATTACCCTACTCTGATTTGATTGGAAATAAGTTAAACTAATTTCCTCCAAGTCAAGTCTGTCTTGCCCATGACGGTAACTGCTGAGTGGTCTCTCCCTGTCTTTATCTCGACCCATAAGTGTTTCATTATAATTTCTTTCCCCTGTCCAGCTGAGGAGGGGGAGTGATAGAGCAGCTTTGGTGGGCACCTGGTGCCCAGCCAGGGTCAACCCACCACAAGGTGCTAAATACCAGCAGTTTTCAATGACTTTGTGGGATTAGGAGGCATTCAGAAGGCAGCAAGCAACCAACCAAGCTGCAACCTGAGCCACCTCTAATGTCGAGGCCTATCACCACCCGTTTGCACCAGCACTCAGAAGCTCAGAGCATGACAAAACTCACCAATTCCTCAACAGGAGGGCTCCCAGATTTACAAATAAACAGCATACTGCCACCTTGATGCATCTGCTAGGGCTCAAGTTTCATGAGGCAGAGACTAACTTATGTCCTTCAAAAATGCTGGTACATTTGTATACAAGAGTTGGCACTTCGGTGTCCAGCATTTTTTGCGATTATAAGTCTCTCTTCATTCTCTAAAAGGCTGACCTTTACACTACATGTGTCAAGGATGAATACATGCATAGAGCTGGTCAGGCAATATTAGCAAGGCTGCAGTCCAATCCCTAGGTAAATAGGAGGGCTGAAGGCCACCAGAAACAAGCTGAAATGTCACATGGTAGTAGTAAGTATAAGCAGCTTTTGGGTGACTGGTGACAATAAATTTAGTGCCTAATTTCCTCTTACTGAAAACCAACTCAGAGATAAGGAGTCTTATTTCTTCTGGTTGTCCTGGTTTCGGCTGGGATAGGGTTAAATTTCTTGCTAGTGCTGTCTTTTGGATTTAGTATGAGGAGAATGTTGATAACACACTGATGTTTTCAGTTGTTGCTAGGTACCCTGCTACTCCAAGGACAGCTCCCATGCCTACTGACTGAGCTAGGTACACAAGATGGGAGGGAACATAATCAGGACAGCCAGCTCAGCTGGCCAATGGGGTATTCCATACCATGTGACGTCATGCTCAGTATATGAATGGTAGGCGTGATCCAGGAAGTACCGATCGCTACCTGGTTATTAGTCAGCGCAGGTGGTGAGCAATTGCATTGTGCATCACTTATTTTGTATATTTTATCATTATCATTATTATTCTCCCTTTTCTGTTTTATTAAACTGTCTTTATCTCAACTCACGAGTTTTTCTC